>NW_026562552.1:0-45000 GCF_027474105.1 Poeciliopsis prolifica
GAACAGACGCCTGGTTGCCAGTTGATGAGAGATGATGTCGGTTCACAGAGAACATTGTAACTGTAAAATGTTGGTAAGGTGCTGCACTGCCTGTCATGAACCTGGTTCCTGATTATTTATATTTTGTTTCATACAGATGAACCACATTTTGTCTCCTGGTCCCGTATTCACACAACACAGAGCTGATGAAAAGCTGTTATAATTCAAAAGGTTACAGATAAAACCAGAACATAAAAACTACTAAAACGAAGCCATCTAAACACGACCAGTAATAATAAAGCAAAAACTCATCGTTTTAATGCCTTCTTTAGTTTTTATGTTTTGTTTTATTGTTTGATTTGTTTGAATAATTTTAATTTTATCAGGACAAACTGAGACATTTGGGCAAAATCTGGCAGAAATGTCAAATAATCATCACAATGTAATAAAGCTGAACTACAATGTAACAGTCCAGACCAGAACCAGAACCAGAACCGCTGGCTCCTGTGCTGCAGGTCCGCCTGTGGACTCTGTCTCTGGGTCACACTGTGGGCTTGGCGGTGCTGCTCACCAGAACCTGGAGGGTCTACGCCGTCTGCAGCGTCCAGCTGAAGGTAGGACCGCTCCGGGTCCAGCGGGTCCAGAGGGAATTCTGACGTCTCTGTGTTTCCAGAACCAGAACCAGCTGCAGAAAACAGGCCGTGTTCAGCTCTGGATCCTCCTGTTGGACCTGCTGGTTCTGATCTCCTGGCAGGTTCTGGACCCACTCAGACGAGAGGTTCTGCAGCACCAGTTGGAGGTGAGGACCGGTTCTGGACCGGTTCTGGACCGGTCCGGAACGTCTTCAGACCTTTAAAGCTTCACTGTCAGAACCTGAAAATAGAGAAACAGGAGAGTTTCATTTTCAAAGTTCATTCATTCATTTAGAAATGTTAGTTTAGGGGGCGCTGGTGAGCAAGATATGGTGTAGGACGTATTGTTCGGAGCTCCTGCAAAATCCGTAATAATTACATTAAAAAACAGCATTAACCACGTTAATATCTGTTGAAAACCTGGAGAGAAAACCTTAGGATCATAAACATTTGGACAACCCGAACATAATATTCCTGAATGGCCGAAAAACTGCAAAAGTATAGACACGGAAGCGATGCTAATGCTACAAGGCCTGCTAGGACCGCGAGGCAGCGGACAACAGGTGAAGGGACCCACTGACGACTACTGGGACTGAGGGCCCAAACACGTGTAACGAAGAAATGAAAGCGGACATCCTATCATCACTGAGAGGTGAAATAGCTAAAGTGATAAGAGACGAACTTAAAGGCGCATTAGCGGAAGATTTTCAAGCTATAAGATCCGAACTGCAAGCGGTCCGCTCCGAAATAGCTAACAGCTCAAAGACCATACAAGCTGAAGTGGATATTATAAAGACGGACGTTCAGGATTTAAAGGGTGGCCTATCAACATGGTCAGACGAAATCACTTCTCTACAGTCTACTGTAACCAGCTTACAAAAGGAAATGTCGACGCTCAAAGATAAATGTGAAGACCTAGAGGGGAGAATGAGAAGGTCCAATATCCGCATAGCGGCATTGAAGAACGGCCGGCTCCAGCTCCCCTGAAGCTGTGGCAAAAATCATCAGAGAAGTCCTGCAGTTGGATCGAGACATAAAGGTGGACCGATCACACGCACACTCACCGGAGAGACCCAGAAACCGGGAGACACCGAGAGTCATCATCGCTAAATTACATCATGACGGGGACGCGGTGGAGATCCTGAGGAGAGCCTGACTCCTGAGGAGTCACTGTTTAAGGTAATATTGCAGCACAGTACTGGGCTGTTGTTGTTGGGCGGGGACTTCAACTGTACTCTGTCACAAATATTGGACAGATTACCCACTCCAAAAACCCCACTCTCTAGAATGAGTAGGATGCTAAAATATCAGATAATAGAGACAGGTATGGCAGACGTATGGAGAAGCAGATTTCCCAGAACTAAAGACTTTACTTTTTACTCAAGCAGTCATGCATCCTACTCTAGGATCGATTATTTCTTACCCCAAAGTCAGAACTATATAGAATAATAGATATAGAAATATTACCTATTACTATTTCTGATCATGCACCTGTTTTATTAAAATGGGACATAGGCCAACATCTAAACAATGGAGGCTCAATACATCCCTGCTTAATGATAAAGTATTCATCGCATTTATTAGAGAGGAGCTGAGGATATATCTAGAAACTAATACATCTACAGAAACAACACCTCTGATAATATGGGATTGTGCCAAAGCATTCCTTCGGGGCCGCATCATTTCCTTCACATCTGCGAGGAAAAAACAGAAGGATGCTAAACAAAAAGATTTGGAGGACAAAATCAAAAAATTAGAGTTCAAACATAAAAGAAACGCTTCAGCTAAAATCATGAAGGAATTAAATGCAACCCGCAGACAACTAAACAGTCTATTGTCAGATAAAGTAGAGGGTAACTTGAGGTTCACTAATCAAAAATATTATGAATACGGCCAGAAGGCTAGTAGGTTATTGGCATTTAAACTGAGGAAGCAACAGTCCGCCAACATGGTTCATAAAATAAAAACCCAAGAGTCTGTTGAGACAAGACCTGACAAAATAGCAGAGGCCTTTGCAAAATTTTACAAATCATTATATATGAACACTGATACCTGTAATAATGACCAAGAGCTCACAGATTTTTAAATAAGATAAAATTGAACCATTTAACGGATGAGGGGGCTTTGGAATTGGATCAACCGATTGAGGAATGGGAGATTAAGCAGATAATTAAATCACTCAAGAACAACAAAAGTCCAGGCCCAGATGGATTTGTCAATGACTTTTATAAAACTTTTATAGATCTCCTGGCTCCCTTGCTATTAAAAGCATATCATCATGCTTTAAAATCCAAAACTATGGCACCGTCTTGGACAGAAGCCACTATAGTAGTAATTCACAAAGAGGGCAAGGATCCTACAGACTGCCAATCATATAGACCTATATCACTGCTGAACACAGATTTACGCATACTCACAGCAATCCTAGCAAGGCGACTTAACAAATTCATCACCCAATCATACATCCTGATCAGACAGGATTTATTGTAGGCAGGTACTATGCCCATAATATAAGACGCTTGCTAAACCTAACAAGCGTTCAACAAGAAAGAATGATCAAATCAGCGATCATATCCTTAGATGCCCAAAAGGCGTTTGACAGAGTGTCATGGAAATATCTAATTCATACTCTGAAACGTTTTGGATTTGGTCCACATTTTGTTGACTGGGTGCAAACACTTTACTCCTTCCCTCAGGCAGCAGTTAAAGTTAATGGCTTTAGGTCTGATAGATTTGCACTAGGTCGGGGGTGCAGACAAGGGTGCTCGCTCTCACCCCTTCTGTTTGCCATTAGTATTGAACCGTTAGCCCAAATCATTAGAGATGATGCTAATATTAAAGGAATAGAAATCAGCAAGGAAATACACAAAATCTCATTATATGCAGATGATGTATTATTGTACTTGACTGAACCTAAATCAACAATCCCCCACTTAAAAGAGCTCATCTCCCAATTTGGATTTTACTCTGGCTACAAAGTCAATATAGAAAAAACGGAAGCTATGGACATAAATGGCACAATTTCAGACTCCGTAAAAGTACAGAGTGGCTTCAAGTGGCCCAAGAATGGTATCAAATATCTGGGTATTCAAATACCTCCATCTCTATGTGACCTTTATGAGGCAAACTATAGCAAGCTCCTACGTGTGATTAAAAATGATCTGGACCGTTGGAATACTCTCCCTATTTCTCTGATAGGCCGTGTTGTAAGTATCCATATGAATGTCTTACCAAGACTACTCTATTTATTCCAGATGCTACCTGTGGAAATTCCCAAATCTACCTTTGACACCTTAGATAAAATGATAACTGGATTCATTTGGCAAAGGAAGCGTCCCAGAATCAGACTGAAAACTCTTCAGTTATCTAAATCTAAGGGGGGCCTCAAACTCCCAAACTTAAAATATTATTACTGGGCTGCACAACTCAAGCCCTTATTGGATTGGTTACAGAATAGTGCAGATACTCGATGGCTGGGAATAGAGGAAAGCATGTGTTCAGTACCACTGCAAGCATTACCTTTCTTAGATACTCCTGTAAAGGAAATGACAATCTGGACAAAAAACACCCTCAAAATTTGGAACAAAATACAATTGGCTTTTAAGTTATTCAAACAGATTTCACTTTTATCATGTATAGGATCTATGAAGACATTTGCACCAAACAACTTAGATTCTGGTTTCAAAAACTGGTCTAATTACGGACTGTCTCACATTCATCAATTAATTAATGATGAACATTTCAAAACCTTTGAACAGATGAAGAAAGAATTTGGTCTCCCTAAAACGGACTTTTATAGATATTTACAACTTAGAACCTTTGTGACGACACACAACAATTGGACTAAACTTCACAAACCTACTCCTATAGAAAATTTCCTAATGGACATACAAAGGGGAAAGGAAAATAATAAAGTAATTAGTAAAATATATGACCTGTTTATGTCCATGAATGTGCACGATTCCACAAACATAAAGCATAATTGGGAGACTGAACTGCAGGAGTCAATAGCTGGGGACACATGGGAAGAAATATGTACTGAAGCACATTTAACAACAAATTCTAATACATGGAGAGAATTCAAATGGAAAGTAGTAGTCCGGTTTTTCAGAACGCCAGCAATAACCAGTAAAATGGGCCCAACACAGCCCAGTTCATGCTGGAGAAACTGCGGGATGCAGAATGCAAATCACATGCATATCTTCTGGTCTTGTCCTAAACTAAGTGATTTCTGGAAGGACATTTTTGAAGCTCTCAGTGTTATTTTCAGGAGAAATGTTCCAAAAACTCCCTTGGTGGCAGTTCTGGGAGTAATACCCGATGGAATAGACAGGAAGGGTGATAGATATCTTCTAAGTATCTTGCTCACAGCAGCCTTGAAATGTATAACTATCAGGTGGCTGAAACCAGGGCCTCCTACATATAACACATGGATACAAAAAATCTGGGACATTTATCTGATGGAAGGAATCACATATTCCTTAAGGCTTCAAAAAACAGTTTTTGATATAAGGTGGAGCCCGGTCTTACCGTTACTAATTCAATGACGCCCTTACAGGATTGCTTGTTGGCACCTGTATGTACCCATGGGTCAGTTAGAATACCTTACTGTTTAAGAATGTGAGGACCATCCTATGTCAGAGGGGATTTAATTGTGTGTCTTGTATTTTTATTTATTTATTATTTTATTTTGTTGTTCTTGTGTGATGTTTGTACTGGTATGTATTCCTTATTGCCTATGTTAGATCATTTGATGTCTCATCTTTTGTCAAGTTATAATGCAGAAGATATATGTCAGTAAGAGACAGACGAATGCAACTGTGGACATGTGTTGTTAAAAAAAAAAAAATAAAGTTTAAAAAAAAAAGAAATGTTAGTTTAAGTATTTCATTAGAAAGCTAAATATTGAGTCAGTTGCTTAACTCCATATTTATATTTAAGGTACTAAATATTTACTTTGGAAGCTAAATATTCAGTTTCAGTCTGAAAATACAGATTCTAAACTAGATATTTAATTTGAAAGCTAGATATTGCACTAACTATGTAGCTCAATAATTAGTAAGTGACTAACCAGTAGTTATTAGTCAGTTGTGTTTCTCCTCAGGACGTCGCGGCTGATCAGGACGTCGTGGTTCGGTTCTCCTCTGATTGCTGCAGCAGCGCCAACATGGAGATGTGGCTCACCGCCGTCTGCGGATACAAAGCTCCTCTGCTGGTCAGAACCTCATGGCGCCATGACGGCAGACCGTTTCCATGGCAACAGATTAAACTAACCCGCTGGTTCCTCCTCAGGGTCTGGGCTGCTTCCAGGCCTGGAACATCCGGGCCGCGGGCGCCGCCGTCAGCGGGCCGGTCAGCGGTCAGCTCCTCGCTCTCTGCATGTTCTCGCTCACCGGGTTCAGTGCGTCCGGGGCGGCGGGGTCGCTGCTGACCTCCAGTGACCCCACCGCCCAGTTCTGTCTGTGCAGCATCCTCATCCTCAGCTGCAACCTCTTCATCCTCCTGGGCCTATTCTCTCCTCAGGTGACTACAGCTAGCTGCGTTAGCCCAGCGCGCTAATCATAGACCGCTTACGCTACTGCTAAACCACTACACCAACACACTATTTAGCTGAAGATAATGCTAAATGCTAACCATACACAATAGTTCCACTATTGCTAAATCACTATTGAAAGCTAATGCTAAACCAGTATTGAAAGCTAATGCTAAGCCAGTATTGAAAGCTAATGCTAAATCACTATTGAAAGCTAAAGCTAAGTCACTATTGAAAGCTAATGCTAAATCACGACTGAAAGCCAAAGCTAAATCTCGACTGAAAGCTAATGCTAAATCACCATTGAAAGCTAAAGCTAAATGACTATTAAAAGCTAATGCTAAATCACGATTGAAAGCTAATGCTAAACCAGTATTAAAAGCTATTGCTAAACCATAAAAAGCTAATGCTAAACCAGAATTGAAAGCTAATGCTAAACCAGTATTGAAAGCTAATGCTAAACCAGTATTGAAAGCTATTGCTAAACCAGTATTGAAAGCTAATGCTAAACCAGTATTGAAAGCTAATGCTAAACCAGTATTGAAAGCTAATGCTAACCAGTATTGAAAGCTAATGCTAAATCACTATTGAAAGCTAAAGCTAAGTCACTATTGAAAGCTAATGCTAAATCACAATTGAAAGCCAAAGCTAAATCACGACTGAAAGCTAATGCTAAATCACTATTGAAAGCTAAAGCTAAATGACTATTAAAAGATAATGCTAAATCACGATTGAAAGCTAATGCTAAACCAGTATTGAAAGCTAATGCTAAACCAGTATTGAAAGCTAATGCTAAACCAGTATTAAAAGCTAATGCTAAACCAGTATTAAAAGCTAATGCTAAACCAGTATTGAAAGCTATTGCTAAACCAGTATTGAAAGCTAATGCTAAATCACGATTGAAAGCTAATGTTAAATCATGACTGAGAGCTAATGCTAAATCCCTATTGAAAGCTAATGCTAAATCCCTATTGAAAGCTAATGCTAAACCAGTATTGAAAGCTAACGCTAAACCAGTATTGAAAGCTAATGCTAAACCAGTATTGAAAGCTATTGCTAAACCAGTATTAAAAGCTAATGCTAAACCAGTATTGAAAGCTAATGCAAAACCAGTATTAAAAGCTAATGCTAAACCAGTATTGAAAGCTATTGCTAAACCAGTATTGAAAGCTAATGCTAAACCAGTATTGAAAGCTAAAGCTAAGTCACTATTGAAAGCTAATGCTAAATCACGACTGAAAGCCAAAGCTAAATCACGACTGAAAGCTAATACTAAATCACTATTGAAAGCTAAAGCTAAATGACTATTAAAAGCTAATGCTAAATCACGATTGAAAGCTAATGCTAAACCAGTATTAAAAGCTATTGCTAAACCAGTATTAAAAGCTAATGCTAAACCAGAATTGAAAGCTAATGCTAAACCAGTATTGAAAGCTAATGCTAAACCAGTATTGAAAGCTATTGCTAAACCAGTATTGAAAGCTAATGCTAAACCAGTATTGAAAGCTAATGCTAAACCAGTATTGAAAGCTAATGCTAAATCACTATTGAAAGCTAAAGCTAAGTCACTATTGAAAGCTAATGCTAAATCACAATTGAAAGCCAAAGCTAAATCACGACTGAAAGCTAATGCTAAATCACTATTGAAAGCTAAAGCTAAATGACTATTAAAAGATAATGCTAAATCACGATTGAAAGCTAATGCTAAACCAGTATTGAAAGCTAATGCTAAACTTGTATTGAAAGCTAATGCTAAACCAGTATTAAAAGCTAATGCTAAACCAGTATTGAAAGCTAATGCTAAACCAGTATTGAAAGCTAATGCTAAACCACTATTAAAAGCTAATGCTAAACCAGTATTGAAAGCTATTGCTAAACCAGTATTGAAAGCTAATGCTAAATCACGATTGAAAGCTAATGTTAAATCATGACTGAGAGCTAATGCTAAACCAGTATTGAAAGCTAATGCTAAATCCCTATTGAAAGCTAATGCTAAACCAGTATTGAAAGCTAACGCTAAACCAGTATTGAAAGCTAATGCTAAACCAGTATTGAAAGCTATTGCTAAACCAGTATTAAAAGCTAATGCTAAACCAGTATTGAAAGCTATTGCTAAACCAGTATTGAAAGCTAATGCTAAGTCACGATTGAAAGCTAATGTTAAATCATGACTGAGATCTAATGCTAAACCAGTATTGAAAGCTAGTGCTAAATCACGATTGAAAGCTAATGCTAAACCAGTATTGAAAGCTAATGCTAAACTAGTATTGAAAGCTAATGCTAAATCACAATTGAAAGCCAAAGCTAAATCACGACTGAAAGCTAATGCTAAATCACTATTGAAAGCTAAAGCTAAATGACTATTAAAAGATAATGCTAAATCACGATTGAAAGCTAATGCTAAACCAGTATTGAAAGCTAATGCTAAACTTGTATTGAAAGCTAATGCTAAACCAGTATTAAAAGCTAATGCTAAACCAGTATTGAAAGCTAATGCTAAACCAGTATTGAAAGCTAATGCTAAACCACTATTAAAAGCTAATGCTAAACCAGTATTGAAAGCTATTGCTAAACCAGTATTGAAAGCTAATGCTAAATCACGATTGAAAGCTAATGTTAAATCATGACTGAGAGCTAATGCTAAACCAGTATTGAAAGCTAATGCTAAATCCTATTGAAAGCTAATGCTAAACCAGTATTGAAAGCTAACGCTAAAACCAGTATTGAAAGCTAATGCTAAACCAGTATTGAAAGCTATTGCTAAACCAGTATTAAAAGCTAATGCTAAACCAGTATTGAAAGCTATTGCTAAACCAGTATTGAAAGCTAATGCTAAGTCACGATTGAAAGCTAATGTTAAATCATGACTGAGATCTAATGCTAAACCAGTATTGAAAGCTAGTGCTAAATCACGATTGAAAGCTAATGCTAAACCAGTATTGAAAGCTAATGCTAAACTAGTATTGAAAGCTAATGCTAAATCCCTATTGAAAGCTAATGCTAAACCAGTATTGGAATCTAATGCTAAACCAGTATTGAAAGCTAATGCTAAACCAGTATTGGAATCTAATGCTAAACCAGTATTGAAAGCTAATGCTAAATCCCTATTGAAAGTTTCCTCGGGCTTCAGCTTCATCCTGCTGCCAGTTTCTTAACCTTTTGTCTGCAGGTTCTCTGCTTGCTGAGCAGCAACAGCAGCTGCGGCACCGGGGAGCTGCAGCAGGTGTCGGAGCTGCAGCAGGTGTCGGAGCTGCAGCAGGCGGATACGGGTGTTGAGTATCTGAGGAGGAGAAACCAGGACCTGAGGAGTCGAAGCAGCCAGGTGAGTCGCTGCAGGTGAACGGCTGAGGGCTGCAGGTGAACGGCTGAGGGCTGCAGGTGAACGGCTGAGGGCTGCAGGTGAACGGCTGAGGGCTGCAGGTGAACGGCTGAGGGCTGCAGGTGAACGGCTGAGGGCTGCAGGTGAACGGCTGAGGGCTGCAGGTGAACGGCTGAGGGCTGCAGGTGAACGGCTGAGGGCTGCAGGTGAACGGCTGAGGGCTGCAGGTGTAACCGCGTCTCCTCTGGTTTCCACAGCTGGACGTCCAGATTGAAACCGTCGCCGTGGAGCTTTCTGCCACGCCGCAGCAGGAAACGGGTAACAGCCGCGCGCTCGCCCACAGGAAGCTGCGTTTCTGCTGCTGACCCGAGTCTCTTGCGTTTCTTCAGGATGCGGCGCGGCGAGACCTCCAGCTGAGGAGAACGTCAACTCCCCAGAGCGGTGAGCATCATCGTCGTCATGACAACGCTCACTCTTATCACAGAGCCGCCATTTTGTTCTAGCTGCTTGGAGCGGGGGTTCCTCAGGGCTTGGACGACTTCTGTTCCCATTTATTGAAAACGTTTCAGCGGTCCTGATATCTGCTGCTGTTTCCTGTCTCTGAAATACAAACGATGTGCTGAACCTTTAAAAAAAAACTGATCCAGATCAAATATACCAAAAATGATTTGACTTCAATTAAACAAATAAAAATGTTATCCCAAAAGCAAATTAAAATTGTGACCAATCAGTGAACGATGTTTCAGAAGAGCAGCCAATCAGACAGAAGCACGGGGCGACAGTGGAGGGAAAATGTTCAGCTGAACATTCAGTTCATTTCTTCTCAAACAACTCATTACCAACGCTTATAGGACAGGTTCTGATTAGTTCGGATTGGTTCTGTTTGACCCAGTTTGGTTCTGTCTGGTTCTGCAGCGTCCGGCGCCGGCTCTCCATGCAGCTGCCCATCCTCCATCACTCCTACCTCCCTGTCGTCGGCGGCGTGCGCTCCAGCAGCTCCAGCCTCTTCGGCGAACAGGAAGTCGTCGCTCCCCGCCATCAGGACCACTTCCTGTATAGCTGAGGACAGGAAGCTGCTCAACCAGGAACTTCCTGTGGGAAAATAGAACGATGAATATGAACTGTTGTTGAAATATTTAGACAGAATAAATTATTTTCCTTTTCTTGTCATTATTTTGTAGAAATGTTGTTAATAAAGGATAAAAGCAACAAAAGGTCCAACCTGCATGTTCTTTCATGTTTACCTGAGAACATAAAAATGACCTTTGACCTTTGATGTTAAAGCAGAGAGTAAATGTTCCAGCTGAAGGTCAAAGGTCAGCAGGTCTGATTTTTGCATCTCTTTGCTTTGGAAGCAGATCAGGAACATCTGGACTTACAAGATCAGACCAAAGTTCAACTCTGAAAGCTGCTCAAAACCAGAACAGAACCGGAGCAGAACCAGAACAGAACCGGAGCAGAACCAGAACAGAACCAGAGCAGAACCAGAACAGAACCGGAACAGAACCAGAACAGAACCGGAGCAGAACCAGAACAGAACCGGAACAGAACCAGAACAGAACCAGAACAGAACCGGAGCAGAACCAGAACAGAACCAGAGCAGAACCAGAACAGAACCGGAGCAGAACCAGAACAGAACCGGAACAGAACCAGAACAGAACCAGAACAGAACCGGAGCAGAACCAGAACAGAACCAGAAACAGAACCGGAGCAGAACCAGAACAGAACCGGAACAGAACCAGAACAGAACCGGAGCAGAACCAGAACAGAACCGGAACAGAACCAGAACAGAACCGGAGCAGAACCAGAACAGAACCAGAACAGAAGCGAAGCAGAACCGGAACAGAACCAGAACAGAAGCGAAGCAGAACCGGAACAGAACCAGAACAGAACCAGAACAGAACCGGAGCAGAACCAGAACAGAACCGGAGCAGAACCAGAACAGAACCAGAACAGAACCAGAACAGAACCGGAGCAGAACCAGAACAGAACCAGAGCAGAACCAGAACAGAACCAGAACAGAACCGGAGCAGAACCAGAACAGAACCAGAGCAGAACCAGAACAGAACCAGAACAAAACCGGAGCAGAACCAGAACAGAACCGGAGCAGAACCAGAACAGAACCGGAACAGAACCAGAAAAAACCGGAGCAGAACCAGAACAGAACCGGAGCAGAACCAGAACAGAACCGGAACAGAACCAGAACAGAACCGGAGCAGAACCAGAACAGAACCGGAACAGAACCAGAACAAAACCGGAGCAGAACCAGAACAGAACCGGAGCAGAACCAGAACAGAACCGGAGCAGAACCAGAACAGAACCGGAGCAAAACCAGAACAGAACCAGAACAAAACCGGAGCAGAACCAGAACAGAACCGGAGCAGAACCAGAACAGAACCGGAGCAGAACCAGAACAGAACCGAAGCAGAACCAGAACAGAACCAGAATACAACCAGAACAGAACCAGAACAGAACCGGAGCAGAACCAGAACAGAACCGGAGCAAAACCAGAACAGAACCGGAACAGAACCAGAACAGAACCGGAACAGAACCAGAACAGAACCGGAGCAGAACCAGAACAGAACCGGAACAGAACCAGAACAGAACCGGAACAGAACCAGAACAGAACCAGAATACAACCAGAACAGAACCAGAACAGAACCGGAGCAGAACCAGAACAGAACCGGAGCAGAACCAGAACAGAACCGGAACAGAACCAGAACAGAACCGGAGCAGAACCAGAATACAACCAGAACAGAACCGGAGCAGAACCAGAATAGAACCGGAACAGAACCAGAACAGAACCGGAGCAGAACCAGAACAGAACCGGAGCAAAACCAGAACAGAACCAGAACAGAACCGGAGCAGAAGCGAAGCAGAACCAGAACAGAACCGGAACAGAACCAGAACAGAACCGGAGCAGAACCAGAACAGAACCGGAGCAGAACCAGAACAGAACCAGAATACAACCAGAACAGAACCAGAACAGAACCGGAGCAGAACCAGAACAGAACCGGAGCAAAACCAGAACAGAACCGGAACAGAACCAGAACAGAACCGGAACAGAACCAGAACAGAACCGGAGCAGAACCAGAACAGAACCGGAGCAAAACCAGAACAGAACCGGTGCAGAACCAGAACAGAACCAGAACAGAACCGGAACAGAACCAGAACAGAACCAGAACAGAACCGGAGCAGAACCAGAACAGAACCGGAACAGAACCAGAACAGAACCGGAGCAGAACCAGAACAGAACCGGAACAGAACCAGAACAGAACCGGAGCAGAACCAGAATACAACCAGAACAGAACCGGAGCAAAACCAGAACAGAACCAGAACAGAACCGGAGCAGAACCAGAATAGAACCGGAACAGAACCAGAACAGAACCGGAGCAGAACCAGAACAGAACCGGAGCAAAACCAGAACAGAACCGGAACAGAACCAGAACAGAACCAGAACAGAACCGGAGCAGAAGCGAAGCAGAACCAGAACAGAACCGGAACAGAACCAGAACAGAACCGGAGCAGAACCAGAACAGAACCGGAGCAGAACCAGAACAGAACCGAAGCAGAACCAGAACAGAACCAGAATACAACCAGAACAGAACCAGAACAGAACCGGAGCAGAACCAGAACAGAACCGGAGCAAAACCAGAACAGAACCGGAACAGAACCAGAACAGAACCGGAACAGAACCAGAACAGAACCGGAGCAGAACCAGAACAGAACCGGAACAGAACCAGAACAGAACCGGAGCAGAACCAGAATACAACCAGAACAGAACCGGAGCAAAACCAGAACAGAACCAGAACAGAACCGGAGCAGAACCAGAATAGAACCGGAACAGAACCAGAACAGAACCGGAGCAGAACCAGAACAGAACCGGAGCAAAACCAGAACAGAACCGGAACAGAACCAGAACAGAACCGGAGCAGAAGCGAAGCAGAACCAGAACAGAACCGGAACAGAACCAGAACAGAACCGGAGCAGAACCAGAACAGAACCGGAGCAGAACCAGAACAGAACCGAAGCAGAACCAGAACAGAACCAGAATACAACCAGAACAGAACCAGAACAGAACCGGAGCAGAACCAGAACAGAACCGGAGCAAAACCAGAACAGAACCGGAACAGAACCAGAACAGAACCGGAACAGAACCAGAACAGAACCGGAGCAGAACCAGAACAGAACCGGAGCAAAACCAGAACAGAACCGGTGCAGAACCAGAACAGAACCGGAACAGAACCAGAACAGAACCGGAGCAGAACCAGAACAGAACCGGAAAAGAACCAGAACAGAACCGGAACAGAACCAGAACAGAACCGGAGCAGAACCAGAACAGAACCGGAGCAAAACCAGAACAGAACCGGTGCAGAACCAGAACAGAACCAGAACAGAACCGGAACAGAACCAGAACAGAACCGGAGCAGAACCAGAACAGAACCGGAACAGAACCAGAACAGAACCGGAGCAGAACCAGAACAGAACCGGAGCAAAACCAGAACAGAACCGGAGCAGAACCAGAGCAGAACCGGAACAGAACCAGAACAGAACCGGAGCAAAACCAGAACAGAACCGGTGCAGAACCAGAACAGAACCAGAACAGAACCGGAACAGAACCAGAACAGAACCGGAGCAGAACCTGAACAGAACCACAACAGAACCGGAGCAGAACCAGAATACAACCGGAGAAGAACCAGAACAGAACCGGAGCAAAACCAGAACAGAACCGGAACAGAACCAGAACAGAACCGGAGCAGAACCAGAACAGAACCAGAACAGAAACAGAATACAACCGGAACAGAACCAGAACAGAACCGGAACAGAACCAGAACAGAACCGGAACAGAACCGGAGCAGAACCAGAACAGAACCGGAGCAGAACCAGAACAGAACCGGAGCAAAACCAGAACAGAACCGGTGCAGAACCAGAACAGAACCAGAACAGAAACAGAATACAACCGGAACAGAACCAGAACAGAACCGGAACAGAACCAGAACAGAACCGGAACAGAACCGGAGCAGAACCAGAATACAACCGGAACAGAACCAGAACAGAACCAGAACAAAACCGGAGCAGAACCAGAACCAGAACAGGTATCAGATATCATCGCTCAGCTGAGGAGTATAAACACATTTTACGTTTCTTTAACAGCAGAGAGGAGAAATCATCAAAAGACAAAATGAAGGTAAATTATGTGAGTGAGTCCCTCTAGCGGACAGGAGTGGAACTGCAACCCAAATTTATAGCAGATTTATGCTAAGCTAGTTGAAAATGAATAGAAATAATCTGGGTTATTCAGCCTGATATGACAGAAAGACAGAGAGGTTCATGTAATTCATTCATTTATAAATATGAATTTAAAACTAAATAAGTGTTTCATATACAAATCAAATATTTTGCTAAAATATTGGCTAAATATTTCACTCCATACTAAATGTTTAGTTTGCTAACTAAGTAGTTAGCTAGTAAGAAGCTCAATATTTAGCCAAAAGCTAAAGTTAAGAAGCTAGATCTTGTAGCTAATAACTTAGCTCCTAACCAAATATTTAGTTTGTAAATAAAATGTAGTTAAGATGCTGCATATTTAGCTTAACTGAATTCTTAGTTAGCATGCTAATATTTATTTTCCAATCAAATATTCAATTCACAAGATAAATATTTTAGCTAATCAGTTAGCTCTAAATATTTAATGTAAAGAGAAAAACGTTGTTTGGAAAATAAAATTATATTTAGCTTGTAGCTAAAAACAGTTTTAGACACAAACTAGTTTTCAAACTAAAAAATTTTTGAACCCGACATTAATAAATGACTGAATAACATGAACCTGAAAGATCCAACAAGCTGCAGTTTGTTCCTTAGAGGTGGTTCTGCAGAACCAGCTCGTGTTTTTCTGCCTGTTGGACTTTCAGCCTCTGCTGCTGTTATGAAATCTGCAGTAGAAAAGCCCAGTGAGCGCCGAGTGGGAGGAGGTTCTGGACTCTTTATTAGCTGGGCCGGACCTCCGGCCACAGACCTGTCCACCATGATGTTCTGCAGAGTTCTGCTGTGTTCAGCCGCTCTGGTTCTGCTGGTCGGTTCTGTGGAGTCGTCGTCTGGAGGTGAGGCGCCTTCAGAACCGCTCCGCGGTTTGCAGCCCGACTGACTGTTTTCCAACAGGATCCACCGGCCCCCTCAGCTACGACCTGTCCGGTTCCGACCTGACCGACCTCTACAACAAGCGGGTTCACCTGGCGGAGGCGATGCGGCGGCCGCTGGGAAACCTTCCTTTTACATGTGGAGTCATCAGCCACTGCGGCGTTCGGTCAGTGAAACTGAAACCTCCTGATAAATGTAAAGTTTAGCAAAGATCCTGGAGAACCGATGGAGCTGGAGCTCAACTCAGCAGCCAGGAAACATCCAGTCATCAACTACGGAACCAGAACTTATCAAAGTGCCATCAAAATCAACATGTTGCTCAACGCTCCACTGATCATGGTTCTGTTGCTCCAACCAGACGGTTCGAGCCTTAAGGGAACTCAGTGTTTCGGCTGCTCTGCAGTTTTCTGGAAGTTTGTTCCAGATCTGTGGAGCATAGAAGCTGAATGCTTCTATGCAGAACCAGAACCAGGAGACCTGGAAGGTTGATCCAGCAGTAGCAGATCTTTAAAATGTTCTTCAGCTGATGGAAGACCAACTTTGGAACCTTCTTTATGTGGCTTTGAAGGTCAGAGGTCAGCCTAAGTTCTAGTTTCCAGCCGGACGAGCTGAATCTGACTCCAGATTTATAACTCTAGATTCATAACTCTAGATCTATGACTCTAGATTGTTCCTCTTTAGGTCCAAAGACTGGACCTTCAGTTTTGTTTCTTTCCATCCACACGTTTCTGTCCTCAGGTGGGTTCGAAGGTCAGCTGGTGACGTTGTAATTTAGGGATGAGTATCATCTGTGTTGTCATGGTAACTGATCCTGAGAGCTCCTGGTTCCTTTCTCAGATCTATAATTTAAACCCGGTTTGAGTTGTTGGATCCGGTTCTGATCTGTTTGGGTCAGAACTGATCAGCTGTGATCAGAACAGCTTCAAATCCGGTTTTCTCTCTGGAGTCTTTTTTCAGGAGTTAAAGGGCCAGTATTGAGTAAGTATCGCCATCTTGTGGTGAGGTTAGTTATAGCAATCAGAGGTAAATTTCACATCACTTCAAGATGGCGGCTCTGTGACCTTCAAGATGGCGGCTCTGAAACCTTCAAGATGGGGCTCTGTAACCCTCAAGATGGCGGCTCTGAAACCTTCAAGATGGCGGCTCTGTAACCTTCAAGATGGCAGCTCTGTAACCTTGTGGTTTCTCTGCAGAGTGACTCTGGCTGACCAATCTCAGTGGTTGATCCATAAAGGAGGCGGATACGGGATTTTCTCTCAGACGGTGGTGACCGATGCTTGACACATGAGCTCCAGGTGGGAGGTGAGCAGCAAACATACCAAACATCTGAGGTACAACAGCGCCACCAAGTGTTAGTGGTCAGGACTGGTTGATGTTGTTTTGACTGGTTGGGTTTCTGGGATCCAACTGTTAGCTGACATTGAGAAAATTCGAGAA
This sequence comes from Poeciliopsis prolifica, assembly GCF_027474105.1. Taxonomy (NCBI): domain Eukaryota; kingdom Metazoa; phylum Chordata; class Actinopteri; order Cyprinodontiformes; family Poeciliidae; genus Poeciliopsis; species Poeciliopsis prolifica. Next base: position 17,039 of record NW_026562552.1, read on the forward strand.
GCCGGACTTTCCCCAGTCCAGAACCAGTTTGGACTGGTTTTTGAGACCAGTGACTGTGGGAAAGCTGCATGTTTGTTCTGACTATAAGACATTTATGGGACATCACGAGAATACTTAAATTATACAACTTTCTCCTCCATATGTTTTTACCATCTCATTTGATGTTACTAAACACCAGTTTGTTTCTGTGAAAAAGTCGCCCATTTTTCCACATTAGTTTGTTTCCAGCGTTCCTTTTTCTCCACCTGCTCTTTTGTTTCAAACGCCGCTGATCAACAGGGTGAGTTTCTGGAGAAAAGTCTCTGTTTCCAGATGCTTGTAGCATCTGGAAAGGCTGCTGTAGCAGGCTACAAAACAAGGCTGAGACGAAGCAGACGGAGCAGCATCACCTCCAACCTGCTTATTCCTCTGAGGTTCCTGATGGAAACGTCCAGGTCCGTTAAATAAAAATGTGATTTTTTGCAGATTTATACTGATTGCAAGTCGTCAAGCTGCTGAATTTGGAACAGCGCATGGCAGCCACTTTAGTTTTGGACAAATGAACCCATCAACTGGCTTAACAACAGTCCAACGTTACGGACTGAAGATTTTTACTAAAAGTTGTCAAAAGTCCACATCAGCAACATATGATATGATGAAAACAAGAAATTAATACATGTTTCAAAGACAATAAATGTAATTTACATGCAAAACGGTGTTGGAAGGTTGAACTTGATGATCTATGGATTGAAATAATCAAATATAGGTAAGACATTTAAATCCTAACATTTAAATCTTCACAGTGGGAGCAGGAAGAGCCTGCAGTGATGTCACTTCCGGGTTGTTCAGGAAATTGGACTGAACCATTATTTATAAAAAAAGAGGGATTGGTTTGTTGTTACTGGGTTAAACAAAACTGGAGAGACGTGATTAAAAAGTTCTGTTTTATAAATAATTCATGTGTTTTATCCTAATTCTTTTTTTGTGTTAAAGTATAATAAAAATGTTTATGTTATTATAAATAACTTTCAGTTTCTGGCTATTTGTATTTGTTTTATATTCAGTGAAGAGTTAACAGTGGGAACATGGCTGACCTCCACAACACATAAAAACTATCAAAACATCATTTTTAAAATATGTTTGCATGTTGCATTACCAGGACACATGGATATCACCAGTGCTTGATTTTCTCAAATAATGTTTTTTGCATTACATGGAAATCTTTGAGATAAAGACACAAAAAGCACCAAATTCAGTAAAGGACCCGGATGTCATTCATCTTCTTCTGAACTGATACTAAACTAGAAAAACCAACAATGAATCGATATATTTACCAATACTGAGGCGATGTCCGAGGCAAGCGGGACCAGGCGGCCCAGTTAGCATTAGCATTAGCGTTAGCATTAGCTAGGAAGGAAAATGCTTCTCTGGACCAACGTGGCCTTCAACCATCGTGAAGTTTGTCCTCACTGAGCTTCTGTACCTGAGAATCTTGAACCGAAGCTCCAGAGACGTCATTACGCTCCAACATTACGCTATTCAGATGTCGCCATTCTGTCGGCGCTGTTTGTCCGAACATCCGGGAAACCGTGACGTCATGTGCGAGCAGCGCCACAGAAGCTCTTTGGCAGCTTCCAAAAAAAAATAAATAAATAAATAAAAAATCTTTGGCAACTTCCTTCCGGAAATTGTTTCATGATGGACCCACTTCCTGTCTGCAGGTCTACAAGTTCAAGGACTTCCGGGGAACCAAGACGGTCTCGGACCTTGTTGGAGCCGGAGGCCCGAACTACCGGCTGATCGGGGACAACTGCCACAATGCCTGTGACAACATCATGAATCACTGAATTTTCCATCATTTCTGATAATAAACATGAAGCCTGAACGTGTTGTGTCATTTTTATTCCACTAGAGGGCGCAAAGCAACAGAAATTGATCACCTGCCGGTTAAGAACCAAAACATGTTCCGGTTCTGAACACCTTATATTCTGGAGACTACTTAGTACCTGGTCCGAGAGGGGACCACCGGGGCCAACTGGGACCAGCAGGGATGAACTGGGACCAACAAGGGGAGGAACTCTGGTTCCGGTCGGCCGGGTCCAGACGGACAGAACCAACAGAGATCAGTTAGTTTGAGAAGCTGCGGGTCTCTGAAGTTCCGGTTTCATGATTTTGGTCAAACTGTGCAAGTTTTGCTCCCAGGAGGAGAGCAGAGGAAGAGCTGCTGCTCTGATGGAAACAGGCTGGGGAGGGGCAGCAAAACACCGTACAGAAATTAAAAACTGAAAGAAACTCATCAAAAATTTCAGTTTTCCAAAACTTAAGCATCTGAACTCTGCTTGTCATCTTTAACAAACGACCAGTTTGACTTTTTACTGTTCATTTTATTTTTTTTATGTTTTCCATCAATAATCTTTGACACTTTTATTAGTTCTGAAACATAAAAATGCTGAGATGCAAAGAAAAGGTGAAAAATAAATGCAACAATTAAGTTCAAACTTTTCTTCAAATTACAAAAATAAAGTAATATTATTATAAACAGTCAGAATGAGAAAATAAAGTTAAAAAAAATAACACGAGAAAGTCGGAACAGTAAAATAAAATAAGTTGTAAAAACAAGAATAAAATTGTAACAAGTTGAAAGAGTTGAAAAATAAAAATGTGAATAAATTTTACATTCAGTTGATTGTTGGGATTTTAAAATTTTCGAATAATTCAATGTTTTCCAGTTCACATTTCTTTTCTCGTGTTAATTTTTTAAAAACTTAATAGTCAGTTTTATTTATTCTGCCAACTTTCAGAAAGAAAATCCACAAAATAAATGAAACAACTAAAAATCTAAATTAAACCAGTTTGTAAAAACCTTTCAGGTAATTTCTGGTCACTGAAGCAATTTTATAAGCTGAAAAACTTCAAAATAAAAGCATGTCAGTCCAAACTGATGATTTCACTTCCTGAGGTCAGAGGTCGCTGACAGCGCTCCGACTGAGCGACCTTTCTCAACCCCCTTCTCTCTTCCTCTTTTCTCGCCTCGGTGGTTCAGGACCAGAGGTGGAAGATGCAGCCGCGGAGTTTTTCCTCCGGTGGAAAGCGAAAGTTAACGCCTCGAGTCTTTGTGGCAGAAAGCAGCAGAAAAGCCCCCACCCCCACCCGCTGCTGAGCCGCTCACCCCCTGACCCCCTCAGGTGAGATAGTTCCTGGTCTGCTGGGAGCGCAGCAGCGGCGTCTGCGTGTCCAGGTCTCTGGAGAAGAAGGACAGGCCAGCGCGGCGGAGGTGTAGGCGCGTCCAGCCGTACACCAGGCAGTTGAGGAAACCCTGAGAGGCCGAAGTGAAGGCCTAGAAAATACACACTGTCACTTTAAGAACAGAAACAGGAACAAAAACAACACAAAGTGACCTGAAAGAGGCAGCATCAGGTGTTTTCACTTTCTGACTATGTTACCTTCAGGTGCTATAAAAATTACTTCTTGAAACTGGATCTCTGTCCCTTTAAGAAGGTCCAGCTGAAAACTTTCAGTTTTCTGTTCCAATCATTATTTACAGTGTAGGTGTTTCTTTGTTGTTGTTTTTTTAAACTTCTCTCACAAAATAAAACTTCCTCAACCAAACATCTGGATTTTACCAACAATTCATTTACACTTTGCAGTTGTAAAAGAAATTCTATTAAATATGACTTTAAGGAAAATTTACTTCCTGACTTAGCACCTTGAAATTGTGCCTCTGTCTCTTTAAGAAGCTCCGCCTCCAGGAAGTCGTCCCAATATGGCTCCTCTTTAACCCTTTAATGTTTTTACCAGCACTGCTTTGAGCAGCAGCTCCTATAACAAGCTCAGCAGTTGTTTGCTAATTGTTGCTGGCTAGTCTGAAGGAGCAGAGTGGGGGAGGCGGGGCTAGGTCTACCCAGGTGTTTCAACAGCTGAATGGTCGCCATGGAGATCAGAGAACTAACGGTACATTTCTGCTGTTATATTTATGAACAATAAATGTGACATGATGGAAAATCTGACACTGGCCCTTTAAAAATCACCAAAACATCTCTTGATTAAAACGTGAAGCCTGATCAGTTGGAGCTCCAGGTATCGGCCCGGAGCAACCCGATCGGCGCCGAGTGCAGCGCGCTGACCTCAGATATGTAGAGGCAGACGCCCGCCACACCGTGACCCGTCGACGGCTTCGCCACCCGCAGGAACGCCAACGCCACGGCTGAAACAGAACGCACAGGGTAAACGAGACACCATCGCCCCGCTGAGCGGCGGGTGTCACGGATCAGAACCGGAACACACCTGGACCCCAGCAGAACACGAACACTAGTGGGTACAGCAGCATCCGCACGTCCATCACCCGGAACAAGGCTCGCTGCTCATTGCCGAGGTAACCGCTGGACGTCACCGCCCGCCGGTAAACGCACCGCGCCTTGACCACCAGAACCTGGAACCAGAACCACAGAACCTCATCGTACAGAACCACAACGAAACTCGCATCATAAGACCTGAGTGGACGGGTCAGGAACCGGGTCAGAGGTCAGGGTAAATGAAGCCTTGACACCCAGGGCTTTACCCCTCTACCTACACACAGGGTTTTACCCCTCTACATACACCCGGGGTTTTACCCCTCTACATACACCCAGGGCTTTACCCCTCTACCTACACACAGGGTTTTACCCCTCTACCTACACCCAGGGCTTTACCCCTCTACATACACCCGGGGTTTTACCCCTCTACATACACCCGGGGTTTTACCCCTCTACATACACCCGGGGTTTTACCCCTCTACATACACCCGGGGTTTTACCCCTCTACATACACCCGGGGTTTTACCCCTCTACATACACCCAGGGTTTTACCCCTCTACATACACCCAGGGCTTTACCCCTCTACATACACCCAGGGCTTTACCCCTCTACATACACCCAGGGCTTTACCCCTCTACATACACCCGGGGTTTTACCCCTCTACATACACCCAGGGCTTTACCCCTCTACATACACCCGGGGTTTTACCCCTCTACATACACCCGGGGTTTTACCCCTCTACATACACCCGGGGTTTTACCCCTCTACATACACCCGGGGTTTTACCCCTCTACATACACCCGGGGTTTTACCCCTCTACATACACCCAGGGTTTTACCCCTCTACATACAGCCAGGGCTTTACCCCTCTACATACACCCAGGGCTTTACCCCTCTACATACACCCAGGGCTTTACCCCTCTACAAACACCCAGGGCTTTACCCCTCTACATACACCCAGGGCTTTACCCCTCTACATACACCCAGGGTTTTACCCCTCTACATACAGCCAGGGCTTTACCCCTCTACATACACCCAGGGCTTTACCCCTCTACATACACCCAGGGCTTTACCCCTCTACAAACACCCAGGGCTTTACCCCTCTACATACACCCAGGGCTTTACCCCTCTACATACACCCAGGGCTTTACCCCTCTACATACACCCAGGGCTTTACCCCTCTACATACACCCAGGGCTTTACCCCTCTACATACACCCAGGGCTTTACCCTTCTACATACACCCAGGGCTTTACCCCTCTACATACACCCAGGGCTTTACCCCTCTACATACACCCAGGGCTTTACCCTTCTACATACACCCAGGGCTTTACCCCTCTACATACACCCAGGGCTTTACCCCTCTACAAACACCCAGGGTTTTACCCCTCTACATACACCCAGGGCTTTACCCCTCTACATACACCCAGGGCTTTACCCCTCTACAAACACCCAGGGTTTTACCCCTCTACATACACCCGGGGTTTTACCCCTCTACATACACCCGGGGTTTTACCCCTCTACATACACCCAGGGCTTTACCCCTCTACATACACCCGGGGTTTTACCCCTCTACATACACCCAGGGCTTTACCCCTCTACATACACCCAGGGCTTTACCCCTCTACATACACCCGGGGTTTTACCCCTCTACATACACCCAGGGCTTTACCCCTCTACATACACCCGGGGTTTTACCCCTCTACATACACCCAGGGCTTTACCCCTCTACATACACCCAGGGCTTTACCCCTCTACATACACCCGGGGTTTTACCCCTCTACATACACCCAGGGCTTTACCCCTCTACCCCTCAGCTCACCGTGATGCCCAGCAGGGTGAGGAGGAAGCTGCTGAGGAAGACTCCGATCTGGTAGGTGTGCAGGAAGCTGCAGCTGCGGCTGAGCTGCTGCCGCCCCGGCTGCAGGAACAGCGCTCCGGTGTGCATCAGCAGACACCTGCAACACAGACACAGCATCAGCTCCGGACAGCAGCGCCGCCGCGCTAACCTGTCTCAGACGAGTCCTCACCTGTACGGCTCACTAAAGTTGACCTGGCAGTGGCTGACGTTCCCTTGTACGAAGACCGGGACCATGAGCAGCGTCGGAACCAGACTGAAACGGGAGAAACGGGTCAGCGGGGGGAGAACGGTCCAGGTTCACCTGCTGCTGGTTGCAGCCTGCACTCACCTTGACAACACGGCAATCATTTTCGCTTTCAGCGACATGGTGTTGGAAAACTGAGGAAAGAAAAGATGCCAAGAATCAGAACCTCATCCAGGAACCAACAGATGTTTAACGCTCACCTGGTTTTATGGCAAAATATGGACATAAACATTTTAAAGACTGTTTGCTTCTTTAATAATAATAATACTTCTTATGAACATTTTAGCTTTAGATTTCCTCTTCCTAAAGGCTAAACCAAGCTAACACATTTACAACCTTTCAATATTATTTAAGAAATAGAAAGACAACTTTACATAAAGCTACTCTATGTCAACATGAATGAGTTGACAGAGCAAAGCTAACATAATGTTTAGATAAAGCATGTTAAACTGTTATGAGATTATCCAGTGTCTCATAGTTACAACTTTAAAACTTCAAATTATGACTTCCTGTTTGGCTCTTATTTTTGTCTTTTGGCAGAAATGGCCTTCCATAGAAAGCAGATAGCTTTAATGTCACTTCAAACAGAAGAAGACAAAAACGATAAAATAAAAGTTATGTTGAATCTGATTAAAGCTTCTGCTGCTTAATGGATCTTTAATATGGCTCTGGAGCTACTATTCAACATGGCTACCGTTCAACATGGCTACTGTTCAACATGGCTACCGTTCAAACATGGCTACTGTTCAACATGGCTACTGTTCAACATGGCTACTGTTCAACATGGCTACTATTCAACATGGCTACCGTTCAACATGGCTACCGTTCAACATGGCTACTGTTCAACATGGCTACCGTTCAACATGGCTACTATTCAACATGGCTACTGTTCAACATGGCTACTGTTCAACATGGCTACCGTTCAAACATGGCTACTATTCAACATGGCTACTGTTCAACATGGCTACTGTTCAACATGGCTACTGTTCAACATGGCTACTATTCAACATGGCTACCGTTCAACATGGCTACTATTCAACATGGCTACCGTTCAACATGGCTACTATTCAACATGGCTACTGTTCAACATGGCTACTGTTCAACATGGCTACCGTTCAAACATGGCTACTATTCAACATGGCTACTGTTCAACATGGCTACTGTTCAACATGGCTACTGTTCAACATGGCTACCGTTCAACATGGCTACCGTTCAACATGGCTACTATTCAACATGGCTACTGTTCAACATGGCTACTGTTCAACATGGCTACTGTTCAACATGGCTACCGTTCAACATGGCTACCGTTCAACATGGCTACTATTCAACATGGCTACTGTTCAACATGGCTACCGTTCAACATGGCTACCGTTCAACATGGCTACTATTCAACATGGCTACTGTTCAACATGGCTACTGTTCAACATGGCTACTGTTCAACATGGCTACCGTTCAACATGGCTACCGTTCAACATGGCTACTATTCAACATGGCTACTGTTCAACATGGCTACCGTTCAAACATGGCTACTATTCAACATGGCTACTGTTCAACATGGCTACTGTTCAACATGGCTACCGTTCAACATGGCTACTATTCAACATGGCTACTATTCAACATGGCTACTATTCAACATGGCTACTATTCAACATGGCTACTATTCAACATGGCTACCATTCAAATATGGCTACCTGTATGGAGTAGCCGCTGAAGCAGCTGTTGAACTTCTCTCTGGTCAGCGTGTAAAGGTTCCACACGTAGTTCAGCGTGAAGAAGAAGGAGGCCATGTACAGAATCTGAAACAGAACAAAACGGTCCGTCTGGTTCCGACAGTAACGAGTTAAACCAGCAGCTCGGGCGGACAATAGATGTAGGTCAGGCGTGTTTCTGCGTCCTGGTCCTGCTGCTCCATTTCCTCCTCAGTGACCCAGTTCAGGATAGGTTCTGGTTGTTTGAGCCAAACGGGCCGGAACCTGCTGATCCCGCCTGCTTCCCGTCCTCGAGGTCCAGTTTAGGTTCTGTTGTCCTGCTTACTTTCTAACTTGGAATGCGTCACGTAAAGTGAAAATGACGTCATGGCTTTGAAAGAGCTCTGGGTTTCACATCCAAACCCAAACCGCCAAATACCGGAGCGAAAGAGGAACCGCCGGGCCCGGACTGGAATCCGACCCGGTTTCACCACCGAGCAACGACTCAGGACAAAATGGAGGAATAAGCCAACAAATAAAATGGACTCAACTGTATTTATATATTAAAAATCATCCACTTTTGTCTTCTTCCGGCTGCAGTATTTACTTTTATTCACGTTTTAAGTTTAAGGGTTAGAAATGGGAGAAAACTCCTTATCGAGCTAGCTTTGCGGCACTTAGCGCCTGTTTACGCATGCGCAGTGACCTAAGAATTTTTCGTTGTAATGCAAGTGAAGGAACATTACCGCCCCCAACTGGTGAGGCCAGCCTCTGCATCAACCAAGTGACGACACTTTATTTTGATATGAGGGGTTGATGTGTTTTTTATGGCATGTGATCTATATCATATTTCATGTTATGTGATTGACCTCTGTGGCTGACTGTTGACCCCACAGGATTTATCTGCCAAATGTAAAACTCAAAGCTGCTGCGGTGGGAAAACCCCAGACAGCAGCTTCCAGTTCAGCTCCTGGTGTCAAAAATAAAACCTGAAAACAGAAAACACTAAACTCTACTTTCAGAGGAACTTTCTAAAGCTAAAAACAAAATGTTTATGCTTTAATCTCAGAAAAACAAAATGTTCTCCAGCCTCTAAATTCTCACAAACTTAACCTGAATCAATTTTATTCACTTTAAACTTTATTTTTACACCTGGCTGAACTGATCTTTTCTCATTCTGCTACTTTCTCCTACTACTCTCCGATTTGCATCATTTGCTGTTGTTCAAATTAGGGATGAGAATCTGTCGTACCATTTATAACATATTTTGTTATAAATGATCAGTTTTGATCTACTGTAGGATAATTTTCAGTTACTGATGATAAATAATAAATCTGTGTTATTTTTACAGTTTGAACAAATTTAGTTTGTTCAATAAATTTCATCTTAGTTCAGTGAAAAAAAATCACACTTTTTATTTTTATCTTCAGGATCCTGTTTCATATGGAAATGTTTTTCAATATTCATGTTTGTGGTTCAGTTACCTAAAAAATAAGTAATATCGTTTGTTTTTTTATCTTAATCATTATCATAATAGTCATCTTTCATTGAAACCAAACAGGATTTTTGAGTTGAATCCACTGAAATGTTTCAGTGGGAACCAGCAGCTCAGCCTGCAGCTGCTTCTGACGGGTCCAGGCTGCGGTTTCTGTTTGAGGAAGCTGAGATTTTCTAACAGTGAAGGCTTTGAGGAGGAAAAAGGAGCCACTTCCCGATAAAACTCATAGAAATCCCTCAAAGTTCCCCAGAAATCCCGCCAGACTCCCCGGAGCGGCGGCGCGGCCGTTACCTGCTCCACGGTGTGCAGGTTGTAGCAGAGCAGGCTCAGGCGGTCGCAGCGCTGAGAGTAGAGGACGGCGCCAACCAGCCAGCAGGCGGCGAGCAGCAGGTCGGCCACGCTCAGCTGGAACAGAGGCTGCAGCTGCAAACAGGACAGCGGCAGTCAGACACCGGACCTCTGACCCCTCAGGTCAAAGGTCAGCCGGACGACCTCGAAGGCACTGACCTCGGGCGTCTGGCTGAGTCTGGGAATAATCAGGGAGATGATGGAGCCAGAGCCAACAATGCTGCAAATATTCAGAGAAAATGTTTAAAAGTGATATTAAAACACATTGAATGTTTCTGAACCAGGATGAAACACAAATCAAGGAGAAACTACTGCAAGCGAAGCCGAAATGAAAGAAATGAGCAAAAATCTCAACATCCTTTCAAATATTTTCTCAGGTAAATTACAAACTAACATAAGTTTAGCTAAATTAAATGAAACTATCGTAGCTCTGCACAAACAGGAACTTTGTCTGTCTGTCTGTCATTTACACATTTTGTCCTTTTTAAAGAAATTTACTATAAACTTTCAATAAAATATATGAAATATAAAAACAAATGTAACTTTTATTTCAAAATCTTTTAAAGACCTTTGCTTCTCATCTACCTCTGCATCGCCATGGAAACGTCACCTTGACGTCCAGAACCAGAACCGGCAGAACCAGAACCGGACCAAGACGTCCAGAACAGCTAAAATTAGCCTAAAATCTGTTCCTTCCTGAAATGTTTTCACTGCAGAAACAAATAAATGTCATTTAATCCGAGGAACCGACCTGAACGACGCCATGATGAGCTGGATCCACCGGACCGCTTCGTACACCTGCAGGGGAAAACAGCACGTTCAGAACCCTGCAGAACCGACCAGAACCCAGCAGAACCGACCAGAACCCAGCAGAACCGACCAGAACCCAGCAGAACCGACCAGAACCCAGCAGAACCCTGCAGAACCGACCAGAACCCAGCAGAACCGACCAGAACCCTGCAGAACCGACCAGAACCCATCAGAACCGATGCTGATACGGATCTTCTCTTTACCTCCCAAAGCGTTCGTCTCACTCAAATATTAAGTTGAACATAAAGGAAAATTTATCAATCAAAATATTTAAATCGAGCAAAAACTTTATTAAGATAAACTTTAGTTACATATTTAATTCGATAATTAAACTATATTTATCTTAATAACTAAAGTGAAATATTTACAAAGCATGGTGTTCACTTTTACACTAAATATGCAGTTAGCAAATGAAATACATAAACCTGCTATTAAATTTAGTCTTTGCTCATTTTAGGATTTTGTTTTTGGGTAAAATATTCCAGAACATTTCTAAATGAAGGAATAACTTGGTGAAAATCTGAGGTTTAATAATCCAGATTACTGCTGTTAATCCCAATTACTGGATCCAACAGGAAAGTGAACTATTGAGGGATCAATGAGGAGAATCTGCTGCGACGGAACCGGTTCGGCTCCCTGGACCCAGAGCCTGTCAGTCTGTGCGGAGGGAATAATGACCCACAGCGTTAAAACTAAAATAAACGGAAAGAAATAAAGAACCAGAAACACTTCATTACATGTTTATAGTTTCTATACCAATGAAAGAAGTCCACTTTTTTTTTTTTTACTGAAGTTTCAAAAGTTTAAATTTGATGTTCCAATAATTAAATGGAAAAACTTCCTTTCTCCAGATGAAATAATGAGGGTTTTGCTGCTTTTCCAGATAATTTGGCAGCTTTTAGAGCAGAATCAGAGACATGTCCCGAACTCACCTGGGTCCAGTCCAAGGCCGCCGTGGTGTTGGCCTCCGGGCTGCGGGGCAGGCTGAGCATCAGCGGGGGAAACATGCTGGGGCAGGAGAGCTCTCTGGAGGAGCAGAACCAGGAACTGGCTTTTATCCTGCGGGGGCGGGGCTTACCGCGTTAACCCCGCCCACCTGGCGGAGCTGCGGGTTTGTCTCTCAGGAGGTAGATTCTGGTTTCCTTATCGACTCTCTGATTGGATCAGAGCCGAGCTTCAGCCCATCCGGAGGTTCTGACCTCTTCTGGAACCCGAACCACAGAGTCACTGAGAATGTCTGCTGGCGCCCCCTGCTGGAGGAGATCCCGACCAGCTTCTGCCCCCATCAGTTCCTGTCAGTGGATCTGAGTTCAGCCTGGTTTCCATTGCAGTCCTTCCTTCCTCATATTCATCACATTAGGACTTAAAATGAGTTTCCAGTCTGGAAAGAACAGAAACTAGTGAAGCTTGGAGAGAAACTAAACGTTTCAGAGACTTTAGCTGCTTTTCTGCCAGGAGGTTAAATATGGAGAATAATGAGATCCAAGCAAACGTGACCAGATCTGAAATCAGCCACCATCTGACATCATTTTGAGACAATTAATAATAATTTAGGACATCTTCCCCTCCTGTTGGTCCAGTTCTATTGGAATCAGAACTACAACCTGTTCCCCTCCTGGCCTATGGGGGCGCTGCATAAAGAACCACTGAAGGAAACGACACAAAAAACCTCTGTAGACACTGAGAGCAACTTCCTGCTTCACCCGATGGAAACAAGATGGAGGCGTCAAGATTTCTCTTTAGTCTTTGACTGAAGACCAGAAGCGCTAGGCTAGCATGTTAGCTTTGGCTGTACTTACCCAGAATGCCCTGTGCTGTAGTCCACTTCCTGCTTTTGGAGCGCTCTCTGATCCGCTTGGCGTTCAGATTCAAACCGAATCAGAGTTCACTTCAACCGAACCCAGACCGAGGTTTGGAGGACCAGAGGTCAGAGGTCGGTTAGTGTTCACACCTCACAACCCAATCAAAGCAAATCAGACTGGAAACCAGATTTGGGTTGAACTGGGAGAGAAGTTCCCACCTTCAGGAAACTGGAAATGGTAATAATAAGAGAATCTAGCACGGCGCCACCTGGTGGACGCCTCAGTACAACAGAACCAGCCTGGTGGAACCAGCAGGGAAGAACTTTTACACCCCAATCTGGAAGTTATTGGTAATTAAATGACCTCTGACCTCTGGATCAATGAGATTCAAACTCTTCATCAGAAACTTTCATTTGGATCAAATTTTTATTGTGGAGAATCTGACTATTTCGTCTTGGCCGGTCTCTCACCGTGCCCTTGAGCAAGGCATCGACCCATCAGACCGGAGTCTCTGCTTTGTTTGGCCCTTCTGAGCTCCTGTAGGAAGTTTAGCAGTGAATCTGTCGAGGTGACCTCATTGGGTTTTGGTGGACTGTGCCGCCGCCGGGTCGAGCTTTGGCTTGTCGGATTCGTGCTTCCTCATGTGCTTCCTGAAGATGCGGGCGCCGCTCAGGTTCTTCTTGCAGACGCTGCAGTAGTAGGGTTGCGCGTCAGAGTGCACGTCGATGTGGTAGGTGAGCTCCAGCGCGCGGCTGAAGCTCTTGCTGCACAGCGGGCATTGGTAGCGGACGCCCGAGTGCGTCAGCTGGTGGTTCTTCAGAACGCACAGCTGCTTGAAGGTCTTGGGGCAGAGGGCGCAGCGGAAGGGCCGGGTGTCGGTGTGGACGCGCTGGTGGCGGCGCAGGGCGCTGGAGAAGGTGAAGCTCTTGCTGCAGACGGCGCAGGTGAAGGGCTTCTCGCCGGTGTGGATGCGCTGGTGCTCCGTCATGTGGACGTGCTGCACGAAACTCTTCCTGCAGGTGGGGCACTGGAAGGGCCGCTCGCCGGAGTGTATGCGCAGGTGCTTCTGCAGCGCAGAGGCCTTGAAGCAGTCGCGGCCGCACACCGGGCAGCAGCTCTTGGATTTTCCCGTGGAGCGGCCGTCTGCTGCCGGGTCGGAGCTGATCTTTGGACCTGCTGGAAACACAAAGGGTCGGTTAGGAGCTGCCGGGTTTGACACGCTGCCATATGGAAGCTCTGTTGACGCATTTCAGAAAGACTTCAGTGACCTCTGACCTCTGATAATGTTCTGATCCGGTCCTGAGTCAATTCATTCCTAAACATAGAATCTCAGTACTAAAATTATCCTATAGAAGGCTAACAGTAGCTTACCCACAGCTAATGCTAGGCTATCACGGCTAACAGCCATCAGATGAAGTAGCCATGCTAGTCACTAGCTCCTCCTAAGCTAATGCTAACTGATTTCCTCCTCAGCTATCAGTGCTGCTCCATCAATCGAACTGGCAGCTTCAGATGAGGTAGCCTCCTGCTACGAGGAAGTAGCCTCCTGCTACAAGGAAGTAGCCTCTTTCTACGAGGAAGTAGCCTCCTGCTACGAGGAAGTAGCCTCCTGCTACAAGGAAGTAGCCTCTTTCTACGAGGAAGTAGCCTCTTTCTACGAGGAAGTAGCCTCCTGCTACGAGGAAGTAGCCTCTTGCTATGAGGAAGTAGCCTCCTGCTACAAGGAAGTAGCCTCCTGCTACGAGGAAGTAGCCTCCTGCTACGAGGAAGTAGCCTCTTGCTATGAGGAAGTAGACTCCTGCTACAAGGAAGTAGCCTCCTGCTACGAGGAAGTAGCCTCTTGCTACGAGGAAGTAGCCTCCTGCTACGAGGAAGTAGCCTCTTGCTATGAGGAAGTAGTCTCCTGCTACAAGGAAATAGTTTCCTACTACAAGGAAGTAGCCTCTTGCTACGAGGAAGTAGCCTCCTGCTACAAGGAAGTAGCCTCTTGCTATGAGGAAGTAGTCTCCTGCTACAAGGAAGTAGCCTCCTGCTACGAGGAAGTAGCTTTTTGCTATGAGGAAGTAGTCTCCTGCTACAAGGAAGTAGCCTCCTGCTACGAGGAAGTAGCCTCTTTCTACGAGGAAGTAGCCTCCTGTTACGAGGAAGTAGCCTCCTGCTACGAAGAAGTAGCCTCTTTCTACGAGGAAGTAGCCTCCTGCTACGAGGAAGTAGCCTCTTGCTATGAGGAAGTAGACTCCTGCTACAAGGAAGTAGCCTCCTGCTACGAGGAAGTAGCCTCTTGCTACGAGGAAGTAGCCTCCTGCTACGAGGAAGTAGCCTCTTGCTATGAGGAAGTACTCTCCTGCTACAAGGAAGTAGCCTCTTGCTACAAGGAAGTAGCCTCCTGCTACGAGGAAGTAGCCTCGTGCTATGAGGAAGTAGTCTCCTGCTACAAGGAAGTAGCCTCCTGCTACAAGGAAGTAGCCTTTTGGTACGAGGAAGTAGTCTCCTGCTACAAGGAAGTAGCCTCCTGCTACAAGGAAGTAGCCTTTTGCTACAAGGAAGTAGCCTCCTGCTACAAGGAAGTAGCCTCCTGCTACGAGGAAGTAGCCTCTTGCTACGAGGAAGTAGCCTCTTGCTACGAGGAAGTAACCTCAGAACTAATGAACAAACGGACCGGATCAGAACCGACCCAGCCTGCTTTACCAGTCTACTGGGAAATCTGGACCTCAGGAAGAACCATGTGAACCGGGTCGGAACCGGGTTGGAACCGGGTCAGAACCGTGGTGTACCGCGGCGCTCCGGTTCCCAGCGCTCTTCCTCTCCATCAGAGTTGATCAAACCGCTGACATCCTCTTCCTCCCGCTGGTTCCCACCCTGGTCGCCATGGTTACCGGCAGGCTGCCCGGCGCCAGGCACGAGGACGGGGTCAGAGGTAGAGAGGTCACCGGGTCGGCACTGGAGGGAAACATGAGGAGAAGTTTCAGGCTCAACCAGAACCTTAAACCAGTTGGAGACTGGTGAGTTAACTGGTTCCTCACCTCTTCCTCCACACCTTCATCCTCCTTCCTCATCATCATCACAGTTTTCTTCTTCTGGCCGCCGGTCCGCATGTGGAGCCAGAACACCTGGAACAGAACCCGGGTCGGTCAGCAACATGGAACCCAAAGCAGCTGCTGTCCAGATCAGTACGGAGAGAAATCTGGTCCAATACTAAACATCACATTTACGCAGTTTGTAGTTTTTCTGATTGTTTTAGACACTGGCTTTGCTCCACACTGACCAATGGGAACGCAGCTCCCAAGGTTGACAAATAGGAATGTGCCTTTCTGCCCCCCACTGACCCCCCCCCCAAACAAAATATGTAAAACGTGATTTGAAAACAATAGAATTTGTAAAACTTGAAAAATTTTAATCTGAAAAATGTAGGTTAAACTATTGATGTTTTGGCTCATTGTTCTTCCATCAAACCATCTGGAGGTCAAAGCTGAACCACTGAAAGGTGGATCAGACAGAAACTGTGAACCCGTACAGTTCTGATGGTTCTGGTCACCTTGTCGGCCGGGTCCGGCAGCCGGCCCTCCCTGATATGGACCTCATGTGTTCCCGTAGCAGGCAGGGCTTCAGGAAGCTCTTGGAGCAGATGCAGCAGCTGTGGTTTCTCTTCTTCCTCACCGCCGGACTCCTGCAGGTGGTCGGGGTCTCTGGGCCCGGCGGTTCCGGTCGCTGGTTTTCTGAGACTTCCTGGGCCTCCAGGTTCTTCTCTGGCTCTGTCCTGGCAGGGATCGGTTCTGTAGAACCAAAAAACACAAGTAAAAGAGTCACAAACCCAACACAACCGACAGACTTCTGGACCCAAACGCTCCCTGAAGCCAAAGTTGTGATTTTCTCACCAGTCAGTGAAGGCAGTGACTCGTTGCTGCGGCTCTCCACCTGCAGGGCGCGCTGGTTCTGTCCAGAGGCTTGTCTGGGATCTGGAACCAACAGAAGGTAACAGGTTTGAACCAGAACCAGCAGGGAGTTCAGATCCAAACCCATAGGAACTGTTCTGGTCCATGCGCCTCCAAGGCTTAGCTCCTCCCCACTCAGTTCCTTCAGACTAGCCAGCAGCAATTAGCAAGCAGCTGCTGCTCAGAGCAACTTTGTGTTAATAGAGGAACCATGTTGGGATGACTTCCTGGAGGCGGAGCCTAAGGAAAAGCAGGAGTTTAAAGAGACAGAGGACCATTTCAAGGTGGTAAATCAGGAATAACTTTTTTTGTCATATTAATAAAGTCAACATTTTCATAACAACTGAAGGTAACAGACCTGATTGTGCTATAAAATAGAAAACACATAATATTGCCCTTTAAATCAGCTGGAGTTTAACGTTCAAACCCTGCAGTTTCTCCCTCCTCACCGGTTCTGGCGGATCCGGACCGCCAGACGGTACGGTGTCGGGCCGGTGGTTCGGCCGGCTGTGGATCTCCTGGTGCTTCCTCAGCGCTCTCAGCACAGTGAAGCGCGTCTTGCAGACGTCGCACTGGAACGGCCGCTCCCCCGTGTGGGAGCGCAGGTGGTCTTTCAGCCGGGACGAGCGAGTGAACGAGCGGCTGCAGACGTCGCAGGAGAACCGGGTCGCGGCGTGGTACCGCCGCTCGTGATCCTTCGCCTCTTTGACGGAGGAGAAATGCTCCTGACAGAGGAAGCAATGGAGGGCAGCTTCTTCCTGCAGGATCAGAGAAGTTTTAGCTTAGCGCTTTAGCACGCTTGCTAACTTTAGCACATTTAGCTTCTCTCACTCAGTTTTCCTAGATAAATTTGAAGGAGCTGATTTCCTGGGCTATGAGGAAAACTTTCATTTCAATAAAGTTTGACATCTGTGTCAGGTCTTGGTTAGTAGCACTTAGGAATTCAGAGCAGTAGTTTATATTCACGCATGCTCTTATTTTGAAGTATGATTACAGATGAACTCTAGTTCCTCTTCCCAAATTCTTCACTGATAAAGTGAATGATGTCATTCTCTACCCAGAATGCATTGCAGTACGTCCACAGTGAACAGTCTAAACTCTCCTCATGCTTTCTGACTGAAGCGCTACGGTGGCTAGTTAGCAGCAGAGTTAGCAAAACTCAGCAGGTCGGTGCAATGACAGATTTGACGTTGCACATAATTTAGATACACAAACAGCATGTTGATAAAATGCATAGAAATTAATATTTATGTTAGCCGTACAGCATTGGTTTTCAATAGCTACATATTGGTATGATGCATTAGCAGAATGGTTCACACTTTACCATTAGCTTCCACTAATTCATTTCCACTAATTGACCTCTGACCTTCTCCAGGGTTCCATCTGCATGTTTCTGCAGGTGTTTCTGCAGGTGTTTCTTCAGGAGACTCGGCCGGTTGAAGCTCCTCCCACACAGTGAGCAGGGGGTGGAGTTTGCGTCCCGTGTGGTTCCTCACATGATCCCGGAACGACGACGCGGAGGAGAAGCTTTTCCCGCAGAGCGAGCAGGAATGCTGCTTCTGCTCCTGGTGGGTCTTCAGGTGGTCGGACAGGCCGCTGCGGGAGGCGAAGCGTTTGGGGCACAGCGAGCAGGAGAACGGTTTCTCCCCCGTGTGGGTGCGCTCATGCTGGACCAGGTAGCGGCGCTGGACGAAGCCACGCCCACACAAGGAGCAGCTGAAGGGTTTCTCCGGGGAGTGGATGAGGAGGTGGCGGCGCAGGCAGCCGCGCTGGGCGTAGCTGACGCCGCAGTCGGGGCAGGAGTACGGTTTCTCCCAGTGTGGACGCGCTGGTGCACCAACACGTTCACCTTCTTGGTGAAGCGCTTCCCGCAGACAGAGCAGCTGTGCGGCTTGTAGCCGTAGTGGGTGGCAACGTGGTCGGCCAAACGGGCCGGGCCGGCGAACTCCCGGCCGCACAGCGAGCAGCAGTGGCGCCGTTTGGGTTTGGGTTGGTCAGAGGCCGGTTCTGGAGTAGAGCAGAAACTTTGATGGTCAGGAGGCATCTGCGGGCCTGAAGGAACCAGAACCCAATTGGAACACCATCAGAATGCATCAGGACCAAAACCCGATCAGAACTTTCACGCTCCAGATCAGAAGTTCTGATCATATCTAAACAGAACCGGACCAGATTCTGATCCGGTTCTTTGCAGACTTTCCCATTTCTATCATTCATCTTTCTAAAACGTTCTGATCGAACAAATTGTAAAACTAACATCTCAGCTCCTTATTCTTGAAAGAAAATGTTGTTTTCACCTTTAATCTGTTTCACTGATGGTTTCAGTTGTTTGGTTTTTATTTCTGTTTTATTTCCGGTTTCTGCCTTTTATTTTGTATGTTTAAAATGTCTTCCAGTTTAATGTTTCTGTTTAATTAAAGGTTATTGTCTTGAACTTTCACTTTATGCCGTTATCAATGTATTAGTTGAAAATGGCCGCCTTCTTTTCTTCCTGCAGCTCTACTCTTCCTCTCTCTCTCAGGCTGGAACCTGAGCAGCTCCACCAATCAGGAGCCACGTCAGAGCAGATCCCACCTGTCTCTCCTCCTATCAGATCCTCCTGTTCCATCCACCTGCAGTTATTCCAGTTCAGCTCTTTTCTCCTGACTTAGTGTCTACAAAATATAATAAGGGTAGAAACTACTAAGAATGCCCCAGATGTGCTGCTGTTAGTGATGTTTGGGGTGAATGCAGCTCTGACCTTCGTCTCCTCCTTCCTCCTCTTCCACCTTCACTTCATTCATCATCTTCTCTCATCTAGGCCTCTGGAAAAACACACATTTCTCTGAAGGATAAAGAAACAGAAATCACAGCTTGATCTCAAACATGTGATTTTAAAGCACTCAAATGAAAAGGTGCTTTACAGCAACAACATCTAATAAATAAACAATACTAATCATCACAATATAAAATATTCCAGCTGTTAAAGGCAACATACTGACTCTCCTTTGTGGTTTATTGAGATTTTTATTGAGATAAATGAACCACATTAACCATTATTTAAACCATCTGGCAACAAACAGAGCTTCAGCCAATCAGAGAACACAATGGAGATCATTTCAGCCAATCAGAGAGCATTAACAGCTATCACTATTACGCCGCCAGCTAATTAGCTAATAAAAGCTGATTTATCTTCATTAAGCCTCAGCGCAAAATCAGAAGCAAACCACAGCAGCAGAATGTAAAGTAACTGTAGCCGAAAAATATCCACAACTGCCTCTTTTACCGTCAGAAATCCGGTGCTCACCGGCCCGAGCAGCTAGCATGGAGCTAACAGGAACAGTTCGAGAGGCTCCGACAGTTGAAGGTCCAGTTTGTTTCGTTTAAAGACGTAAACCGTCAGTTAACGAGTTTCAGAGATCCGGGGCTTCATGTTGGAGGTTTTCTATAAACGACAGCAGACAAGAATGAAACCAGAACCGAAACAACTGCAAGTAAAAACGTAGAAACTGGAGCTCACGGGCTCAATGCTGCCACCACCGGCAGGAGGGCGGTACTACAACAACAAACGAAGCGGTATTAACAGTAAAATTAATTTCCTTTTAGAAGTGAATGTAAATTTTATTTTTTATTCCAAATAACAAAGTAAGAACATTTTTACTTATGTTTTGTATGGTAGTGTGATGATTTACCTAAGAGGAGATCTATATTTGTTTTTGAGACAAATATTTAAATGAATGAAACACTTTAAAGACACATTTAGTCTGTCATTGCCTGCAGACTCAGGAACTGTTTCATACTGTTAATACTGAAGAAAGTTATTTTTTCAAGGAATTTCCTTTATTTAACCAGATAAACCCCACTAACATCTGGATCTCATTTTCAACAGTGACCTTGGCAGAAATCTGCAATACAGAGCAACCAGGTTACAGAATAAAACTAATGGCGTTAAAAGAAGTTAAAAAGCAGGAGTTGTGTTTGTTGTTCTCCTCTTTCCTCTTCATGTCAGATCTGCTCAGAATATGGATCAGTTTCAGAAATTCACTAGCTTTTGCTTGAGGTGAGTTTTATGCTATGACTTCAACATTATTTTTATTTTATTTGCATTTTGGAGCATTTCTGTTATAAAGTTCAATATGAATAAAAGTGACATTGAATATTGTTGCTGTGGTATTTCTGAAATATAAGTCAGTTCTGACCTCTGTCTAGTCAAAGTAAATTCTGTTTGTCTTTGATGTGTTTGCAGATACAGATGTTTACACCTCTAAACAAATCAACACTGGCAGTAAAATGAACTCATGCCGATCATATTTAGACTGTATTCAGCCTGTTGGATGAACTGGCTGCTCTTCACATTCACATCCATAAATAATTACTTCAATAATTATGAACCAATTATTGAAATAATTGTCAGCTAGTTTAGTAATCAGTTAATTAACTGGAGTGTAAAGTCTCAAAGATCCTTTTCTGAAAGAATACTCAGAACATTAATCAAACCAAATCAGTACAAATGAATCTATACATTTCACATGTAATATGAAAAACATTGTGATACATACAAACATATATATATATATACATATGTTTATATATGTGTGTGTTTCTATGTAGTCAAATCCATAAAGGTGAGAGCTAATTAAGTCTGAAACCTTCTAGCTGACAAACTTCTTTCATTATTAATAGCAGATTGAGTCTTGTTCAGTTTCAGGCAAAATCAACTCAAGTGTGGAACCAAACAGTTTTTATTGATCATTGATTATCAAACATGAATCCGGCAGCATTGTGGGCCTCATCTACTGCTTCTTCTTCACCACGTGAGCACAGTCATATTTTCCTCGAACCACAGTGAGTTTGACTCCGGGCAGGTCCTGTTTTCTGCCCCCCTGCACCAGAACCACGTTGTGCTCCTGCAGGTTGTGTCCCTCCCCGGGGATGAACACCACCGCCTCCTTCCCGTTGGACAGCCGCACGCGGGCGCACTTCCTGTTGGCTGAGTTGGGCTTCTTGGGCTTCCGGATCATCGTCTTCAGGACGACGGCTTTGAGCTGTGGCCGGCCGAATGTGGCGCCCAGAGTTTTAGGGGGAACCTTGGGCTTCCCCTGGCGGTGCATCTGGTTGAGAGTAGCCATGGTTCTGGAGAGGAGCGGCCCGGTCCAGGAAGAGGAGACCCGGGTCGCTGCAGACACAGAGAGCTGCTCATGTTTTACCCAGAAGAATTCCAGCATTTCTCTGTAGATATTGTTTCAGTTTCTGTCCAAAGCAGAAAAACATTTTCATCTTCAGCCTGCAGGAGGAAACTCACCGTGAACCAGCAGCTCCAGCGCCGGTCTGAGGCTCCAGAGGGAAGACATTCCTGGAACCAAAACCATCAAACTCAGAACCGGATCAGATCCAAACCACACAGGATTAAATCATCTCCGCTCCTGAAATGATCCTTTATTCATAATGTCCTGACAATCCCTAAGTCTCCCTCCAGAAATATTTAGAATAGAATAAATCTGACCCATATTATCATTTCAGATTTCCCCAAAGCTCATTTCAAGGCCGGTCCAGAACCAGTCATCAGATTATTCCTGCTTGGATTCACTGCCTCATGTCTCAATAGTTCAAAATCTGTTCAAACATCCCGAATTATGAAGAAACACCTACAGAATGTAAGTTATTTTCTAAAGTCTCCTCTGGAGCATTTTATCAGGTAAAACACATTTCTCTTCATGGAGTCTGGTTAAGCTAACGGCTGTTAGTTAACAGGTTAGCTAACCTGTTAGCTTTTACTCCGACTCTTCCGTCGTCTAAAGCTACAAACCTGCTCAGATGACCCAGAACAACCAGTCCGAACCGAACACTACTGTGAATCCAGAACCCGATAAAAACATTTCATTTCACACTGAAATGAAGGACATCACGCCGCAGCGAATGACAGGAAGTCCTTTAGAGCGTAAAGAAGCGCTTCCGGTACTTTTAACGACAAAATAAAAGACGTAATTTCAAAATAAAGGATTAATTTTCTTTGAAGGCTCGTGAGATCAACTCAAGTTAATAGTAAAGCTGTTAAAGTTTATATAAATCTCTTTTGAGCATAAACAGAGCAAATTAAGAGCTACAGGTGTGATAATTGAGATTAAATCGATGAAATATTGTCTTATAAAAACTTGTTGTGGAAAATTTACTGCCAGAAATTTTAATTCTCTCTGTTCTTCCTCGTCTGCCTGGAGACAGGTCAGTCCATCACAGGACAGAACTTCAGATTCTCTGGTCTTATTATTGATCAAAATATCAGCTTTAAGAATCTGATTGGTCCAGATGTATAAACACCAATGAGCAGCTTTCAAAGTCCATCTAATCATTAAAGTCGGTTCGGATAAGACCCGTTAGTTCACAGTCAAAGGTCTGATCCCCCATCAGCAGATCTGTATCAGGAACTCTTACTACTCATTAACCAGGGTCACCTGCACAGGTGAGCGCCGGCCGAGCGCCAGGCAGTTGCAGTGAGGCTGAAGATGAGGCTGGAGATCTTCCTCGTGCTCGTGGCGGCGAGCGGCATCGGTGGGAAGCCGCTGAGCAGCCAGGAGGAGAAGACCAAGCTGCTGCTGGTGTCATTCGACGGGTTCAGGTGGGACTACGACCAGGACGACGTGGACACGCCGCACCTGGACCGCATGGCCATGGACGGGGTCAAGGCCAAATACATCACCCCCCCCATGATGACCATGACATCGCCGTCACACTTCACCACCATCACAGGTCTGGAGCGCCGCCGGACGGCCTTAAGCCAAACGTAATTACAGCAACAATTAGTTATGAAGAAGAAGAAGAGCTTTGTCAGTCCTCCAGGGGGAAACTGACATTTCAGGACAGAGCAACAGAAACCAAACGTGAAGTCCCAGAACGGCTCGGAGGAAATCAGGTTCAGGAACCAGGTTTCGGTTCTTCTGTCAGCCAAACGGTTTCATTAAACCACTGGAAACAAAGCGCTTTGGTCTCAATCCTCCTGAGGCTGTCGGCGCTCCACCTTCTACTAATCTACAAAAATTGGCGTCAAGCGTTTTGGTTTGTGCAGCAAAAATTTTAAAGATATTAATACAAATGTTTCCAGAGGTCAGGAAAGGTCAACCACCCTCAAACTTCTTCAAATCAGACAAAACTGATGTCAAACAACCCGACTGTTTGAGCAGAAAAGGTTGTGTTTGTGCTGCTTTGATGTTTTTTATTAGCATGTTTAAAATGTTAATAAAAAATGAAAATTTTTGCTGCACAAACGTTTGACGTTGAATTTGTTAGATATAAAGAAGGAGCTGGACTCCAGTCTGAAAATGATCCGGTCCTGAAGCGCTGCAGACCAGAAACAGCTTATAGGAAAAGAAATGTAATCTAATCCTGTATTCTTAGATTATTTCTGGATTATTGATCACTGCTTATCAGCGTTATCAGCTGGTTGAGTTCATCTTCCTTCACTAAGTGGAGATTTATGGCTGCATTAGATACAATCAGATGTTTGCTGATCAAACAGGAAGTGAAGGTTTTCATTTAAATGCGACTCTTTGTTGAATCACTGGATTTTCACCTCAGCAGGCCTGAAAATGTTTAAATGGAGAAACTTTCCGGCTCTATAAGAGTCATACAATTCAGATTCTTGAAAAATATATATTTTTGTGCAGAACAATTTGCTGAAGTATTTGTTTTTGTTTAATGTTGCCACTTATTTAATAAAAAAGGCTATAAAAAGAAGATCAATATGAAATCCATCTTTCTGCAAACGGATTTGATTTAGTTTACAAATCGTTTTATTGACGTCGTCCGTCAGAGACAGAATAAGTTTAGTTGTGAAGAACTTTAAACTCACTGCTTCAGATACAATATTGTGAACATGAGTCAACTGAACTCCAGCAGGGGGCACCATTTGTTGGCTGAAAACTAAAACCTGTGTTACTGGGACTGAACTGGTGTGTTTGGTACCCATGTTGTTTAGTTGCACACAAGTTAAATTTTACATGATCATCATGATGATGAGTCCTTCAGGGGCAGTAAAGAAGCATAATGTTTCAATCCCGGACGAGCCCCCTGTTAGAGATTATGCTGAGTCACAGTGAAAAATGGAGACTGAATACTGATGCAAGTAAATATTTAGTAAGCAAAAAATATTTAAACTAAGCATAAAAATGACGCTAAGTAAATCTTTAAATGGCCCAATTTACCTGAATTCAATCTGATCACCACTGCTTCACTGAACAGCCAAATCTGACCACCAGATGGCAGCATTACAGTGGAGCACAGAGTCATTTCAGAATCACAGAGCTAAATGTCTCGTCTCAGGTAGATGGATTGAAGACCACGAAGTTGTCCACAACTTAATGTTCAACGAAACAACAAACCTGAAAGTTCCCTTCAAAGAGACCCTGAAGAGGTCGGAGTGGTGGGACAACGGAGTGCTGCCGCTGTGGATCACGGCTCAGAACCAGGCAAGTCCACGAGCAGCTGGAAACTCAGACCCTGTAGCCCTAAACTCTCACATATTCATGAGAAAACGAACTGAAATGTGACGGAAGAGGAAACTTTGAAAGATATTAGTAACGTTATCACATTTCTTAACCATGTAACTCCTAAAACGGAGGATTTATTTCACAGATTAGTTGAAATAAATACGGTTTTACACCTTTAAGGAGACTTATGAGTCGAAGGTTTTCCAGTCAGTGTCTGATGAAAATGTTCTCCGTAGATGGATTAAAATTTCCCAATTTAATATCTTCAAGCTTTGCAAAACAGAAAACGTTCGAACATTTTACATCATCCTTGACTGTCTAGTCCAGGGTGTCAACATCCAGTCCTGCAGGCCCGCTGTCCTGCAACCTTTAGATGAGTCTCTGCTGCACCTGAATAGAATAATGAGGTCATTAAGGCTCTGGAGAACCAGGAGGAGGGAATGAAGCCGTTTCATTCCTGTTTGGATCTGTGGCTCATCTAAAAGCTGCAGGACAGCTGGAGGACTGGAGTTTGACATCCTGGTCTGGTCTATTAATGTAAGGACTAGACCAGGGTCCTTACGTTGCTTTTTAACTAGCCAGTATTTGCATCCCCTGCCACATGGTTGAGAAACATGATAATGTTACGAATATCTTGTAAAGTTTTCTCATCAATATGAGAGTTTACAGCCAGAGGTCAGGAGTTTCTCAGCATCGGCTCCAAACGACATTAACCAGTGAATCAAACTGATCTCCTTCCTTCAGGGTCTGAAAACCGCTTCGTTCTTCTTCCCGGGAGGGGGCGCCGCCTACGGGGGTCAAAGGGTCAACAGAGTTCGGATGGCGGAGCCCGGCCACCCTTACACCAATGAGACAGAATGGCGTGAGAACATCGACACGGTTCTGAGCTGGTTCTCAGAGGAGGACTTTGACCTGGTGACCCTGTACTACGGCGAGCCGGACTTCGTGGGCCACAACAAGGGGCCGGACCACCCGGACAGGACCGTCATCCAGCAGATCGACCGCACCGTCGGCTACCTGCGCCACGCCATCAGCAGGCACGGCCTGGACGACAGCCTGGACGTCGTCATCACCTCTGATCACGGCATGACCGCCGTCAAGAAGCGGCCGCTGGTGGACGAGATCGTCCTCAACAAGTACCTGAACCTGCTGGCTCACCTCCTTCGAGATCCTGGACTACGGCGGCTTCGGCATCGTGACGCCGCGGCCGGGGAAGGACCAGGAGGTTTACGACACCCTGACCAATGCTCCCAATCTGACCGTCTACAAGAAACAGGACATCCCGGAGAGTTTCCATCTGGGGAGAAGCAAGCGGCTGCCGCCCATCGTGGTGGTGGCGGACCTGGGCTTCAATCTGAACTCGGTAAGGCCCAGAGGTTCTGTAAGGCCCAGAGGTTCTGTAAGGACTAGAGGTTCTGTAAGGACTAGAGGTTCTGTAAGGCCCAGAGGTTCTGTAAGGTCCAGAGGTTCTGTAAGGCCCAGAGGTTCTGTAAGGACTAGAGGTTCTGTAAGGCCCAGAGGTTCTGTAAGGTCCAGAGGTTCTGTAAGGCCCAGAGGTTCTGTAAGGTCCAGAGGTTCTGTAAGGTCCAGAGGTTCTGTAAGGACTAGAGGTTCTGTAAGGTCCAGAGGTTCTGTAAGGCCCAGAGGTTCTGTAAGGACTAGAGGTTCTGTAAGGACTAGAGGTTCTGTAAGGCCCAGAGGTTCTGTAAGGACTAGAGGTTCTGTAAGGACTAGAGGTTCTGTAAGGACTAGAGGTTCTGTAAGGCCCAGAGGTTCTGTAAGGCCCAGAGGTTCTGTAAGGCCCAGAGGTTCTGTAAGGTCCAGAGGTTCTGTAAGGCCCAGAGGTTCTGTAAGGTCCAGAGGTTCTGTAAGGCCCAGAGGTTCTGTAAGGACTAGAGGTTCTGTAAGGACTAGAGGTTCTGTAAGGCCCAGAGGTTCTGTAAGGCCCAGAGGTTCTGTAAGGACTAGAGGTTCTGTAAGGCCCAGAGGTTCTGTAAGGCCCAGAGGTTCTGTAAGGACTAGAGGTTCTGTAAGGACTAGAGGTTCTGTAAGGACTAGAGGTTCTGTAAGGCCCAGAGGTTCTGTAAGGACTAGAGGTTCTGTAAGGCCCAGAGGTTCTGTAAGGCCCAGAGGTTCTGTTCTCCTCGGCTTCAGAAAGACTCGTTATCGTCTCTGTTCCCTGAACGATTTCCGATTCATTCATTTTGCTAGTGATGACATTAATGGTCCCTACAAGACGATTCGTTTAGCTGAAGTCCAAACTCCAGCATTTCATCATCGATCTTGAGATTCATCTTTAAATCTGAAGCAGTGGGAAAACCTGCTAATCTGCTAAAAGTAGCAGAATTCGGATTATTTTACAGCAGATTGTAAAGAAATAGTGTAAATTTAGCACCATGACAGTAATGTACAAAAATGGATATTTTATTTAATTACAAGTAAAATATGCAATTTCGCCGTAACGACCACGATGCCAAAGCTTTAATCCCAGATTGAACGTCAAACAGCTGGAGGTGATGGAGACGCCATCTTCCTGCAGTTCATCATTAAATACGCAGAAACAAACCAACGCCAGCTGGCGAGCTAGCAAGGCTTCATTAGCAGGTAGTTAGCGGTAGCCTCAACGGCAGAATGCAATGAAATGCAGGTTCTGGTTGCAGAGCAGCTGAGGTCAAAGGTCACGCTGCCTCTCTGTTTCTCAGAGGTTCATCGTCTACGTGAACAAAGGCGACCACGGCTTCCACAACGGGGAGATGGACATGAAGACCATCTTCCGGGCCGTCGGACCGAGCTTCAAGCAGAACTTTGTGTCCGACCCGTTCGACAGCATCCACATCTACCCGCTGCTCTGCAGGCTGCTGCGCATCCAGCCGGCGCCGCACAACGGGTCGCT
This sequence comes from Poeciliopsis prolifica, assembly GCF_027474105.1. Classification (NCBI taxonomy): domain Eukaryota; kingdom Metazoa; phylum Chordata; class Actinopteri; order Cyprinodontiformes; family Poeciliidae; genus Poeciliopsis; species Poeciliopsis prolifica. The sequence continues at coordinate 44,840 of NW_026562552.1, forward strand.
GGGGGTCACCGAGGTCATGCTGCGGGCTGCAGGTGAGTCTGCTCCGGCCCACTAGAACCACAACCAGAACCAGAACCACAGATTAACCCGGGTTTGTCTGCAGGGGAATCCCAGAGGTCCGGTCTGTCTGCCACTCTGCTGCTGAGCGTCCTGCTGGCCAG
>NW_026562552.1:50000-87500 GCF_027474105.1 Poeciliopsis prolifica
GGATGGTGCAGAGCAGAGCGGGGATGGCGGCCGCCAGCAGCGTCCACCAAGGGTTGGCGCCGAGTGGCGAAACCAGCCAGGACCGGTCGCTGGTGGTGGGCTGCAGATAATCCAGCAGACGCCATTACAACCCAGTGGACCAATTAGAGCAAGGAGGCAGACGCCAGCGGAGGGCGACCAAAGCCAATAGAACCGTATTAAAGTACCTAGAACCTGATCCTGAATATCCAGGAGGGAAGAAAACGCTAAAATGTAGAAATAAAATCCACAGCTTATTGCTCATCATCCTTGAAATGGCTGTTTACAGTCTTGATTCCCTCAGAGGCTAGCATATTAGCACAGAATGCATGTAGCATCGCAACAGCCAACTGGACATACATTTGCACTTAATCTATGATAGATGTACAACTGTTAAATAGCTAGCTAGCATACTGCCACGAGTCACTGAGTCATTTATCAAAGGCCACTGTACATTTTTCCAATGACTTTAAAACTTTTTAAAGCCAGCTGCAGCCAGCTTTTTAAGGAAGCGAGACAAGCCTAACCTTAACCCTAGCCTAACCCCTAACCCTAATCCTGACCCTAACCCCAACCCCTACCTGAACCTGAGAACGTCAACCTGAAGGTGGATCACCTCGAATCGCTCCGGGACTTCCAGCTTGGGAGAAGGAATTCCCACCAAGTGATCCAGCAGCACCATGACCATGATGGTCAGGAAGACGGCAAAGTCACTGATGGTCGACCGCACCTGTATACAGAACCGCGGGTCAGTGAAGCAGAACTAGCAGGTCCGTGAAGCAGAACCAGCAGAATGCACAGGGACTGACCTTGGTGGGGAAGTATCTCTTGGTCTTGAACTTTTTGAGGAATGAGGAGAGGAAGAAGGTGGCGAAAGAGGATGACGGACCAGAAGAGGACGTCTGGGACAAAGGGTCCTTTTCACTGCAGGCCGACCCGATAAACTGTCCCTTCAAGATTCGACAAGCCTGCAGACACAGACAGGAGGGTCACAGGCTGCAGTCCCCAGGGCTGCAGTCCCCAGGGCCGCGGTCCCCGGGGCCGCAGTCCCCAGGGCCGTGGTCCCCGGGGACGCCACCGGGGGCGCTGCTTGTGGACCAGAGAGCCGTACCGTCACGTTCAGCTGCTCCCACTCGATGCTTCCTGCCGTCAGGTTCCTGCTGCTCCAGATCTGCTGGACGTCCGCCGAGGCGTTGGAGGGAGCAGAACACCGACATCTGGAAGAGATGCAGACCGGATCAGAACCACCGGGCCGCTCCAGTACCATCACACAGAAGACATAAACCGTTTGAATAAATACATTTAAACATATTTTAGTAAAGAACACAGAAAAGAAAAAAAATTAATCAAGAAAAATCTATAAAAACTTTTTAAAAATTAAAGAAATATTTTTAACTTTTTAAATTTTATTTTAACTCAAGAAATTAAGAAAAAAGAGAAAATGAATAAAGTAAAAACTAAATTCAGTTAAAAAAGATAAAAATACAATAAGAAATTAAGGGGAAATATTCATTAACTTTATTTAAATTCATTTAAACATGTAGGAAAAAATGAAAAGCATGTGAGCCCCTCACGTGTAGAAGCTGAGGTTGTTGAGCTGGTTGTGCAGGTTGACGGGAAACTTCTTCCCCATGGTGACCAGCTTGGCCAGAGCCTCGTAGATGAAGATGATGCAGATGAGGGCGGCGAAGGCTTCCTCCGTGAAGCGGGTGATGTAGCAGACCAGAGAGCTGGCGTCTGTGGCGACCAGCAGGACGCACAGGAAGGCCGTCCACAGCCCGATGCTCGTCCGCAGGGACAGGTAGGACAGACCGTGGTTCCTGGGGACAGACAATGAGACATCACACCTCACCGGGACGCCATCTTGGTTCTTCTGGGTTCAGAACCAGGGCAGCTTTATGTAAGACTTATGAAACACATTTAATCCTCAAACAAAAGAATTTAAAGTCTAAAAGCTCCAGAAAATCAACAACAAAAGAATTAAATCCTGAAAGTTCTGATAATCTGTGACCCGTTTGGCTCTGCGCCTCTTATCTAACGGCCTGAAGGCTCAGACACGAAGCGGCCAGCAGGGGGCGCTGATGTTCAGCTCAGAAACGGCTGCGGTTTGTACTCACTCGCAGAAATGGAAGAGGATCTTCTCGAACACCAGAACCGGGCCGGTGCTGCCCAGGATGGTGAGCGGCTGGCCGGCGAACAGGGAGTAGGCCACGCCCGTCATGGACGCCCCGAACAGAGACTCCATGGTGCCCTGCAGAACCGAGACGTTACTGCTGAGAACAGCGCGGGAAAAACACCAGCAGGTCCCACAGAGCTGCTGCTGGGACCTGCTAACATTTTACAGCTTATGTTTTTCATTTGATTTTTCTTTTTACTTTATTATTATTATTATCACTACCATTACTTGCTGTCCATTTCTTAGCTCAGTGTTTTCCAAAGTGGGCGCCACCGGAGGGCGCTGTGGGAACCTCAGAAAGCCAGAATATTTTATCTAATAAACATTTCTACCTCATGGCCATCTAAAGCCAGAAGGTTAGCATTATGCTAAATGGATGTAAAAATAATGGATAAATGAATATAAAACACTATGACGTTTACATATGTTGTAGCATTGACTGTGTTTTGCTGTGGGGGTCACAGGTCAGCGTTTGGGAACCTTACTATGCTGCCCTGGGTGGCCTCCCCCAGCAGGCCACCGAAGGTGACAACGGGCGACATGCAGGCGCAGTACAGGAAGAGGACGGACGCCAGACACTGCAGACTCAGCGCGTCTTTGATGTCACTCCAGTAGAACGGCGCTTTCCTCCGAGCGTCGTTCACCAGGCCTCCAAAGATCCTGTGGGATTAGATCAGCATCACCTGAGCATGAGACACACACACACGCACGCACGCACGCACACACACACACACACACGCACGCACGCACGCACGCACGCACACACACACACACACACGCACGCACGCACGCACGCACGCACGCACGCACACACACACACACACACACACACACACACACACCTGCCCGTCCGCTGCAGTTCTGGCCCCGTGTGATGCTCCGCCTCCTTCACAGCCTCTGAGCAGTGGGCGGAGCCATTAGGCTGCGCCGCCATCTTCCTCTTCTCCTGCAGACACAGATGGGACGGTTACTGTTGCTGCTCTTAAACTGAAATTTGCTCGATCAGAAGCGATAACCTTTCTAGCTTAGCGTCCATTTTAGCATACCGTAATTTTCGCACTATAAGCCGCTACTTTTTTCATAGGTTTTGAACCATGCGGCTAATAAAAAGGAGCGGCTATTCTGTGGATTTTTTTCCATCGCTAGGGGCGCTCTAACCGGAACTAGAATCAAAACTAAGATAAAATAAATGCAAAGAAGAATACGCTACTTCCTCTTTAGCAGATATAACTGGTAGAAGCAGATAGAAGGACGACAAATTTCCAATCCTATTATCTTCATCTTCTTCACCCCTTCATCATGGAACCCACACGAAGAAATTGAGTGGGAGACTTGGATGACAAGTGGTGAGAAGTCTTCACTAAAACCGGCCGCATGCGCAAAGCATCCTTCACTGATGTCTGCCAGCGGATCCTGACAGCGTGGAGTGCAGTTAAAGAATCCACCATCACCAAAGCGTTTCAGAAAGGCTGGACTGCTACGCCAAGACAGCGACGCACCCTCTAGAGCCAGCCTCACCGAAGGATGGCAGTGACATGGAGAGCGAGACTGATGGAGACAGATGTGAGGAAGCGCTGCTGAGCTTGTTCATCTCTGACACTGAAGAGGAGGACTTCGTGGGTTTCACTGAAGATGATGAAGATGATTAAGGTGACGTGATTTCACACACGAGAGAAATGAAGATAAATAAATACCGGTTATTTTCTCTTGGTTCTGTCTCGGTTTAATCAAAGTTGCTGTCGTGTTAAAGACAGGTTAGGAAAGGATCTATTTAGGTACATACATGTTCATTTACAATTCAAAATCGTTTTGCACCTGTAGTAAATATCTAATCTAAAAACATAAATATCTGTGGCTCACAAAACTTTTTTTAATGAAGTGGATGCGGCTTGTATGTCTTTGTTTAATTTTTTTTTTTTTTAAATAAGAGCAGATGCGGCTTATATGCAGGTGCGCTTTATAGTCCAGAAAATACGGTAAATGGACGCTAAGCCATTTATGCTACAAAAATGTAATTTATTCCAAAATGGACGTTTTGCGAAAACAGTGCTAGCATTCCGTTTTAGCATATTTTAGTTTAATGCGAAAACATAAATTTAGGATGAACTTGCTAGCTTAATTTCCATTTAATCCAACTTCCAATGTGTTGAAGCTGCAGAATGAAACTTTTATAAATTCTGTGATTTTTATGTATGAGTTTAATCTGTGACCAAGTCGTTAGTTTGTTATGAGTGTAATCTATGAAACGATCGATCTTCACGTACACAGACTCAACAAACATCATGAATAGTTTTATTTTGCTGCAGCTTTAAGTGGAAGTTATGTTAGCAAGTTTATGGTTTCTTAATTTTGATGTAGCATAATTTCACATATTGCTAAAAAGGATCACTGCTGGCTATCAGAACTTGACAGGACGAGTTTCTGCTGAGCCTCCTGGGCTTCGGTAGGCGGGTTCTCACCTGAGACGGGACGTTTTTCGGAGGTTCGATCCGGATGCTGGGGTCCCACTCGCCCGGCGGCAGAACCGTGACCTGGTCCAGGAACTCATCGATGCCGGACAGCAGGTCGTTCCGGTCCTTGGCCTTGTACGCCACGTCATGGAAGACCTGCGGCAGAACCGGGGAGGTCAGAGAAGGTTTCTCTGTTTGGGTCGCACCTGGACCAGACCAGAAACCTCCTGCAACGCGCGGCTCACCTCATCGGTCATCAGCGTGGCGATGGAGCGTCCGATCTCGTGGTACTGCAGACCTTTCCCGAACGGACCGAGCAGCAGGAACAGAAACCTGAAGCAGAACCGGAGAGACGCTTCAGAACTCCTCGTTGGGTTCTGGTTTCACTGCGTGGGTTTGAAATGGACCAGAGTTGTCATGGGAACCAAGCCAGCAGGTTATGAGTTCACCTGGTCGGTACCGGAACCTCGGTGAGGCCCGTCAGCAGCACGGCCGGCGCCAGGCGGACGAAGGCGATGATGGGCCGCTCCAGGAAGTCCACCTCTCCCACCAGGACGTTGGAGCTTCGGCGCCAGGCGGGATCTTCTTCATAAAGTTCATGTCCACCTGGAACAGAACCAGAACTCAGACTCCTGGACCGGATCCCGGTACTGCTGCCACGTTACTCCTGATCCAGTCAGGACCATGAGCCGTTCAGAACCAGCTCACGTCCAGACAAACAGAGGAACTCGGCTGGACTTCATGTCCCTGAAATCATTTCAACTAATTTCAGAAAAGCATCTGAAACAGGAGGAACTTGTCAGGATCTACTTTCACAGGCGGACTGATACGGCTTCAGATGCAGCTCTGTTGGGTTCAATCCGCCCCAACACCTCAGACAGAAAAACACGTTTGATTGGTGACATCAAAATCACAGCCTACAACAATCACTGAAACGACAGCGAGCATCGACCAATCACAGAGCACCAACCACGACACAGGCCTCTGATTGGGCGACGGCTGACTTACTGCGGGCTTCCTGTCGGCCGCCGGCAGCAAACACACACAGTGACAGTCCTGCAGAGAGACGAGCCGTCACCCTCTGACACGTTCTGATTGGACCGTCCTGGAAGGTCCCGCCCCCCAGAACCACCGTTCAGACTTTAAATACAGGAAGTTGGACTTTGTCCGGCCCAGATATCGTTCTGATTCCAACTCCAGTTTTTCCACCATCCCAGTTTAACTGAGGATTTTTTTCAGCTGATGGTTCTGAGCCGGTGGAATAACCAGAACCTTTTGTATTTAACCAGTCTCTCCATCCAATCGTAGGGTTTTCAGTCTCCCCCTGATGGAGGACTTCCTGTTTTCTGTCCAATGAGAGCCAAGAGATCAGAGAGACACACCCTCTCTTTCCCTCCTATCAGGTTTCAGCTCTGATTGGTTCTGGAGAACCCGGACCAGAAGGCGTGTTAATCCGCCCCTGTCTGGACCCGGAAGGTTCTGATGATTGAGCTTAAGGATTTGGTTCCATTTGGGTTTCTGGTTCTGACTCCAGAAAAAGCGGGAATCACCATGGCAAACAGCGACTCAGCAACATTTTATTTCTTACTTTAAAATGTTTCAATGACATCAAGAATGAAGCGTAACAATGGCGACAAATGCAGGACTCTGGGTGAAAGAGTAAAAAAAACAAAAACTAACACAAAACTAACTAACACAAAACTAACTAACACAAAACTAACACAAAACAAACTAACACAAAACTAACACAAAACAAACTAACACAAAACAAACTAACACAAAACTAACTAACACAAAACAAACTAACACAAAACTAACACAAAACAAACTAACACAAAACAAACTAACACAAAACTAACACAAAACAAACTAACACAAAACTAACTAACACAAAACTAACTAACACAAAACTAACTAACACAAAACAAACTAACAAAACTAACTAACACAAAACTAACTAACAAAACAAACTAATACAAAACAAACTAACACAAAACTAACACAAAACAAACTAACACAAAACTAACTAACAAAACTAACTAACACAAAACTAACACAAAACAAACTAACACAAAACTAACACAAAACAAACTACACAAACAAACTAACACAAACTAACTAACACAAAACAAACTAACACAAAACTAACACAAAACAAACTAACACAAAACAAACTAACACAAAACTAACACAAAACAAACTAACACAAAACTAACTAACACAAAACTAACTAACACAAAACTAACTAACACAAAACAAACTAACACAAAACTAACTAACACAAAACTAACTAACAAAACAAACTAATACAAACAAACTAACACAAAACTAACACAAAACAAACTAACACAAAACTAACTAACACAAAACTAACTAACACAAAACTAACACAAAACAAACTAACACAAAACAAACTAACACAAAACTAACACAAAACTAACTAACAAAACAAACTAATACAAAACAAACTAACACAAAACTAACACAAAACAAACTAACACAAAACAAACTAACACAAAACTAACACAAAACAAACTAACACAAAACTAACTAACACAAAACAAACTAACACAAAACTAACACAAAACTAACTAACAAAACAAACTAATACAAAACAAACTAACACAAAACTAACACAAAACAAACTAACACAAAACTAACACAAAACAAACTAACACAAAACAAACTAACACAAAACTAACACAAAACAAACTAACACAAAACTAACTAACACAAAACAAACTAAGCTAATATCGGGTCTGTCCTGAGAAATAAAACTAAATGGAGAACAGATTCTCCTTCAGAATTAGTACAAAATGTCATAAAATGCTTTCATAAGAACCCAATCCGCCGCCAGGCGGCCACCATTTTGTGACCATACAGAACCTTCTGGCATCGACATGGAGACGGGACGAGCAGAGCGCGGCGAAACAGGAAGCCACGAAAATCAAGGATTGATTTGGGATTTAGCAACAAAATATCAATAATTATGTTACTAAGGAAAAAAATGACATAAAACAATTTTCTAACAAATTTTCCCCAAAACTCAGATTTGAATCAAAGATTCCCACTAACTACGTAACTGGGCCTCCAGAACTGGGCCTCCAGAACCGGGCCTCCAGAACTGGGCCTATAGAACCGGGCCTCCAGAACCGGGCCTCCAGAACCGGGCCTATAGAACCGGGCCTCCAGAACCGGGCCTCCAGAACCGGCCTCCAGAACCGGGCCTATAGAACCGGGCCTCCAGAACCGGGCCTCCAGAACCGGGCCTATAGAACCGGGCCTCCAGAACCGGGCCTCCAGAACCGGGCCTCCAGAACCGGGCCTATAGAACCGGGCCTCCAGAAACCGGGCCTCCAGAACCGGGCCTATAGAACCGGGCCTCCAGAACCGGGCCTATAGAACCGGGCCTCCAGAACCGGGCCTATAGAACCGGGCCTCCAGAACCGGGCCTCCAGAACCGGGCCTCCAGAACCGGGCCTCCAGAACCGGGCCTCCAGAACCGGCCTATAGAACCGGGCCTCCAGAACCGGGCCTCCAGAACCGGGCCTATAGAACCGGGCCTCCAGAACCGGGCCTATAGAACCGGGCCTCCAGAACCGGGCCTATAGAACCGGCCTCCAGAACCGGGCCTCCAGAACCGGGCCTCCAGAACCGGGCCGGTGCTGCTCACCTTGCTGAAGTCCACGGTGCTGTTCTCTCGGCTGCCGGCGCTGATCCGGCTCTCGGTGATCTTGTTGTCCAGGTTTCCTGGAGCCGACTGCGGCGACGCCAGCAGCCCTGCAGACACTCAGAGTCAGTTTCACTGGGCCGGAACCAGAACCAGAACCACAAGGTTCTCCTACAGTCCACTCTGGAGACACTTCAGTATTTATTCATTAAATCTACTCCACATGTCCAGATTATTTATCATTTCATTTTTCACCACAACCAGTTCTGAGGGTTTGGCTCTCAGAGAATGACCTTTGACCTGATCAGGAGAACTTTAATGGTAGCTGCTCAGTTTACACACAAGTTCAGACTTTTTACTTTTATTCTTTAAACATAAATATTAAATTATCCTTCAAAGATTTCAACTCAACAGCTGATCTGAACATGAAGCTCACAGAGCACACACACACACACACACACACACACACACCCCGTCACACACACACACACACACACACACACACACACACACACACACACACACACACACACACACACACACACAGTCACACACAGTCACACACACACACACACACAAACACACTAACACACACAGTCACACACAGAGTCACACACACACACACACACACACACACACACACACACACACACACACACACACACACAGTCCGGGCCCAGAGTCCGGTTACAGCTCAGTAGGTTCCACGTCGGGCTGCTGAACGCTCGCTCCACCTGACTCCTGAACTTTAAACCAGAGCAGAGGGTCCGGTCCGGTCCGTTCCGGTTTGGGCTGAGTAAGGGGAAACGGTCCAGGAAGCTGCTGACTCTGCTGGCCGTCACGCTCTGACTACTTCCTGTCGCTTTAGAGCGACCTCAGTGAAGACGAGTCAGCGCTCCGACGGGTTAACGGACCGGTACTGGTCGGTTCTGAGCGACTCCAGTGGCTCATGGATGGACAGTTGCAGCTCTGAAGTTTAATTTGGCGGGTCTGACAGTAGAACCGTCTCTTTAAAGCTGCAGAGCCCTGCGTTCTGCGAGGGGAAACCCTGTCAGCTCCACTGCGGTGTTCCTCAGGGCTCGGTTGTTGGACCCGTTTGTTCCACCTTCAGAACCGACACTCACACTTTCTACACCAACTTTTACACGCAGACAGTCATTAGAAACAACCAGAGGTCAGTTTGCCCCGATGAAGAGTCAGCCTGGTTCTGGTCTTCATCAGTCCCACAATCGGAACCACAGAACCGTTTTCCACCAGAACCTCTATCCACTGGAGCTGAATCAGAACCGGGTTGGGTTTAGCAGAACCAGGCTGCTTTTCCAGACCAGATCTTTAAATTTTAAAGAGGGCTGAAAAACTGAGTGACGCAGGTTGTTGCTAGGTAACCAGAGAGCTAGCGAGCTGATGCTATCGAGCTAGCGTGCTGATGCTATCGAGCTAGCGAGCTGATGCTATCGAGCTAGCGTGCTGATGCTATCGAGCTAGCGTGCTGATGCTATCGAGCTAGCGAGCTGATGCTATCGAGCTAGCGAGCTGATGCTATCGAGCTAGCTCAACTCGACGTGAGAGGCTAAAGCCTTACCTCTGCCTACATCTCCCAGAATGCCGCGGTTCTGGAGTTCAGTGAATGTGCTGATCTTGTTATTGATTTATTGTCCAGCCTGCATCTGATCCCAATCACTGGTGGAGGTTCGTTAGTCCCCAGATGACCTCTGACCCCAGGCCTGGTTTTAGTAGCAGCAGCTTCATGCCTCTTATTGCCTGTTCGGCTCTCTGGAGCGCCATCATTCATGTGAAGGTGCTGCTCCTCCTCCGGAGGGAAAACCGGAGGAGGAAAACTGGATCCCGGCTCCGCCCACTGGCGTCTCCGGTGCCAAGTGGCAGGGTGGCGCTCCTCCAGAGGGGGCGGGGCCCGTCAGGGCGGGCGGGGCTCCGACAGGTGGCGCTCCTGGAGGTACAGGGTGGGCGTGTCGGGAGACAAGGAGGCGGGGCCAGAAAAGAGGCAACCAAACAGGAAGTACGCCCGTGGGGAGGGGCGAGGGGTGGCATTGTCGAAGGAGAACTGGGAGGCGCGGCGGAGGAGGGAGAGGAGGACACGCCCTCCCCTGGACAGAGGAGGGACAGGAAGAGACGCTGACATCAACAGTCATGCTAACATGGAAACCAGCAGGAGGCCCTGGGTTTCCTGGGTTTGGACGTCAGTCAGAGACGGAAACGATCCCACCTCAGAAACACCGGCAAATAAATTAATCTGGATTCAATGCAACCAATTATTTTCCATCCTTGGTCTGATTGGATTAGCAGAGAATAGCTGGACCCAGCTGCAGGCCGGGCCAGATTAACAGCAACTCGACACGTTTCCGCGCATCGGCATAATCAGGAAGTACGACTTTATCCCAAGATTATCACAACTAACTTTCTTGTACTTTATGACTATTCTCCTGTTACGATTGTTCTCATAAACGACTTGATTCTGGTATTGTAGGAACGATATTATTACTGTGATATTGGTTATTCTCATAGTACAACTTCTCACATAACTTTATTCCAATGTTATTGAGTTACATAACTTTATTCTTGAGATGAAATAATTTTTTTTAGGAAAACTTTTTTTGCCAATATTTCTAAAGCAAAAAACTGATTAAAATCCAAAATCAATGGTCACGTCCTGGCGGGTCGCTGCAGGATGACAATTTTTGCTTTTAGTTATATTTCCAAAAAAAAACGTTTAATGCTAAAAAAATTCATATAAACAGAAAAACTGAAATTACTTGATTGTTTGCATGTAAAAATGGAGGTTCTGATCGAGTCCAAACCCATGAAGCTCCAACATGGTGGCTCAGCTCCGTCAGCAGCTGATTATCAACCCGACCAATCAGCACGCTGGTTAGTGCCAACCAATCAGAAAGCAGCTTCTCTGATCATTAAACACTGGGTTAGTGAATAAGAGACCAACATGCGTGTTCATGCAACACGCCACACCAGAGGCCCGACGCCGCGCACCCCGTTACCTCGACCAATCAGATCGCACAGAGTGAACCGAACTCTGCCCGGCGACTCGCAGATCTCAGGGAGAAAACAGAACGTCAGAACCAAAGGTTTGGGTCAGAACCATAACAGAAACTGCTGGACGATAAACTGCCCCAGAATTATCGTGATAAACGATAATATTGAGACCATTTTCAAATAATTTAATGGGAATAGGATTATAATGCTAGAACACATTCTAAAACTTTAAATTCAAATGATAATTTAACCCGGAAAAGTTTTTAAATATAACAAATGATTAAACAATCAACAAATTGAAGCCCAAAAATGTTTAGTTGACACCAGATTAACACCAGATTAACAACTTCTGTCATCCAGCTAAAGTAAGAAAATGTTTTAATTTACAATCCCCTTAATTGATTTATTGCAACAGGCCTAGTGGATGAATAAAGACGGTGGAGTGTGAAGACTTTTGGGCTTAAATGGGACCAGAATCGGACGGTGTTCTGAACCTGACTGGGTCCTATTGGTGGACCTGGAGGTTGAGCAGACGTTCAGGGATGACAGCAGCGCCTCACCGTTGCGCTCCAGCAGCGTTGAGTCTGAATGCTTCTTGCCTATGTCTGCGAAGGAGCGGACCAGCGGGATGCGGTTGCTCAGCTTCTTCTCGTTCTGATGATGGTGGCGCTTCAGCAGAGCCTCCCTGACCTTCTCCTGCTGCTCCGCCTCCAGCTGGCCGGTCGCCAGCATGCTGTCGATCACCATGTCTGGGAGCAGGTAGCCGCAGGGCGTTAGCATGTCGTTAGCACATCGTCAGAACGTTGCCAACACATTTTTATTATGTTGTTAGCATGCTCGGATGCTGTTAGCATGTCGTAAGCATACAGTTAGCATATCATGTATTTAGCAGGTGGTTAACACATCATCAGCACAATGTTAGCATGTCATTAGCAGGGCATTGCTAGCCTGTTACAACGTTGTTAGAGCTTGCTTAGCATGTTAGATTGTCGTTAGCATGTTGTCAACATGTTATGTTATTAGGGCATCATTAGCATATTGTCAACATGTTATGTTATTAACGCATCATTAGCATATTGTCAACATGTTATGTTATTAACGCATCATTAGCATATTGTCAACATGTTAAGTTATTAACGCATAATTAGCATGTTGTCAACATGTTATGTTATTAGTGCATCCTTAGCATGTTGTCAACATGTTATGTTATTAGCGCATCATTAGCATATTGTCAACATGTTAAGTTTATTAACGCATCATTAGCATGTTGTCAACATGTTTATGTTATTAGCGCATCGTTAGCATGTTGTCAACATGTTATATTATTAATGCATCATTAGCATTTGTCAACATGTTGTTATTAACGCATCGTTAGCATGTTGTCAACATGTTATTAGCGCATCGTTAGCATGTTGTCAACATGTTATGTTATTAGTGCATCGTTAGCATGTTGTCAACATGTTGTTATTAGCGCATCATTAGCATATTGTCAACATGTTATGTTATTAACGCATCATTAGCATGTTGTCAACATGTTGTGTTATTAGCGCATCATTAGCATATTGTCAACATGTTATGTTATTAACGCATCATTAGCATGTTGTCAACATGTTATGTTATTAGCGCATCATTAGCATATTGTCAACATGTTATGTTATTAGCGCATCATTAGCATATTGTCAACATGTTATGTTATTAACGCATCATTAGCATGTTGTCAACATGTTATGTTATTAGCGCATCATTAGCATGTTGTCAACATGTTATGTTATTAGTGCATCGTTAGCATGTTGTCAACATGTTATGTTATTAGCGCATCATTAGCATATTGTCAACATGTTAAGTTATTAACGCATCATTAGCATGTTGTCAACATGTTATGTTATTAGCGCATCGTTAGCATGTTGTCAGCATGTTATATTATTAATGCATCATTAGCATGTTGTCAACATGTTATTAACACATCGTTAGCATGTTGTCAACATGTTATTAGCGCATCGTTAGCATGTTGTCAACATGTTATGTTATTAGCGCATCATTAGCATATTGTCAACATGTTAAGTTATTAACGCATCATTAGCATGTTGTCAACATGTTATGTTATTAGCGCATCATTAGCATGTTGTTGGTGTGTCCCCAGCCTGTAGTCAGCGTGGTTTGCATGTGGTTAGCGTCTGACCTGCGATCTCGTCGATGGAGCCGGCCCTCATGTCCAGCAGCACGGTGCCGTTCATTATGCAGGAGCGAAGCTCAAACAGGCTGTGCAGCGACAGCGTGGCCACGTACGGTTTGCTCCAGCGATCGCCGCCGTCCTCCACGTCCTCCTCAAACTTCAGCCACCTGGACGTAAACATGACATCATCACCAACTTCCTGTCTGGTAGGGGAACCCGACCCGTTCTGCAGGTTCTAACCCTAACCCAACGCCTCGTGAATCTGATCGTCATGTGACCCGGCGGCCTGAAGCGAGACTAAAACCAGACGCCAGAAGACTTTAACCATAGCTGGAAAATAAATTGAGGAGCAGCAGCTCGTGATGATGAGCAGCAAAACAAGAACATTTTGTCGTTGAAATGAGTTTAACGTCGTTTTAAATCTCATTTGACGAGGAATTCATGTGTACAAGTTCAGCGTCTCTTAACCTGAAACTCATTTTGCATCTCATTTTAACAGGTTTAGAATCTGGTTTTAATGACGTCAGCATCTGACTTTGACAAGCTTCTCTTTTTAACAAGTTGTCATTTTAACCAGCTTTGCATCTTTTCAGTAGAATCTGGTTTTGCTGCTGGTTTTAGAGCTGTGGCATTTTAACGTTTCTGTAAGTTTGAACCAGAAACCAGCAGCCCTCTTTCATTTTCTTCTTCTTCTTCTTTCCAGAATGTCGTCTGACCCGGTCAGCATCAGGAGATGACCCCTGCTGCCGCACACCTCACCGCCGACCCTCTCCTTCCTGTCCTGCTCGTGATCATCAAAGTTCTCTGGACCAGTGGTCCCCAACCTGTTCACCACCACAAACCGGTCAAGTCTTGGGCAGCTCCACTAAAACCTCCCCTCCCCCTGATTGTCGCAGATTGTTGCTCGTGATAATCGTAACCGATCCTCCTGTTCTGTGAAGTGTGTCACGACGACTGATCTGGTCCAGTTGGTAGAACGTTGGGACCGCTCCGATCTAAAATCGGGCTTATTCAACAGGGTCTCGGCCCGATTATCGCAGCCTGTTGAATGTGACAGGGAGCCAATCAGAACGCGCGGTGACGTAAGAACGGAGGGGATCCCAAACCGCTGACATGGCCCGAGCCCGGCGTTCTGCTAGATCATCATAGTGGAACCGGGACGTTCAGTGGGACGTTCAGTGGAACCGGACGTTCAGTGGAACCGGGACGTTCAGTGGAACCGGGGCGTTCAGTGGAACCGGGATGTTCAGTGGAACCGGGACGTTCAGTGGAACCGGGATGTTCAGTGGAACCGGGGCGTTCAGTGGAACCGGGGCATTCAGTGGAACTGGTTCTGGTTCCGTGTTGCTCCTGGACTCTCAAACCGACCGAACCTGTTGGACTTTTATCGGCTCTGAGGTCACAGAGGTTTGGGAAATCGGCCAACGATCCTTAAACCAACCAGACCTAAAATCCAAGTCTCCTGTCCTCTCGACCCCTGACCTCACACTGTCCGACTCTGGTCACTATGGTGAACGCTCTGCATCTTCAAAATAAGATGCAGAGCGGCTTGGACTGTGGGAATCAACCCACCGGGATAAATCCATCCTCCTGTCTCTCTGAGCCTTTAACCTCCAGAGAAACTTTCCAAAGAATCTGATCTGGTTCTGTTCACTTTGCTGCTTGTGACTCAATGTTGGCGGAAAAAAGCTGAATCCGTGAAAGGATTTTCAAAATAAAAGATCCTCCAGATTCAAATGATACAGAAAACAAAAATATTTCATTATTTCTTGCGGCCCGGTACCATTGGTCCACGGACCGGTACCACTGCTCTGAACCCTCAGCTCAGTCTGATCGGACCAATTTACCGGCTCAGAACCCGGCTCACCTGGCCGTCTCCTTCCACACCTGGACCTGTCCGTCCCTGAAGGCCAGCTCGTCCAGCTCGGTGAACAGGTCATGGGGGATGTGCTCCTCGTCGTCGTCTTCGGTGCCGAGGAGGAATTGGACCCTCTGGGACGGCGTGTCTGCGGCAGGAAGTCAGACTCTTCGTCATCATCATCAGACGTGTCCTGGCGCAGGAGTCGGATCGGAACTGACCGTACGCCGGAGACTCCCGGCCGTCCTCGCGGTCGTCCCGGTCTCGCCGCCTGCGGTGATGGCGGTGTCCGCGGTGCCGGTGCCGCCTGCGAGTCTGCCGGCCCAGCGGGACGTGAACACCGACGTACACGGCTCTGTGGCCTGGCAGCAGCACACACACACACACACACACACGCACACACGCACACACACGCGCACACACACACACAAATACTAAGGACATGAGACCCAGCAGAACCAGAGTTCTATTATAGTTAGAAGGAATTACTGGACTGTAAATCTAACAATTTGTGTTAATGGGAGAATAAAAAGGACGCATTTAATGGATGGAAAAACTGCATTTTAATGACAAACTGGCCTTTATTTACACAAATTAAAGAATATTAAAGCAACATGTATGAGGAGAAATATGCAAATAATATTTATTAAGCTTTGCTGATTTATTTCTATGGCAAAACAGGATTTTTAGGTTCCAGTCGCCAAACTTCAAAACAGAAAGCTTTAAAATATAAATGAAATTAATTTTAATTAAACTCATTGTAGAGTCATAGAATCTAGTAAAAACTGAAGGAATAAAATCAGCTGATAAAATCCAGAAAAGTTGGATAGAACTGATGATTTATGACTTAAATAATAAAATAAACCATAAACTGTGACGTTTGGTGAAAGTGGAGCACAAAATGAAGCTACAGGAAACAGTGAGGTTCCTCATTAAAATAAATTGAATTAAAGTTTCCAGAAGAAAAAATAAGAGTTAAAAGTTTTTCCAGGTATTCAATGCAACGACCCAAACAGAAACATTTTGTTTAAACCCAGACAGTGGAAATACGGGCAGAACGATTCGCTACTTTCTGTTTTGGCTGCAAATAAAGGCTGCTGGTGTGTGTGTGTGTGTGTGTGTGTGTGTGTGTGTGTGTGTGTGTCACTCACTCTCCAGTTCCTCTTTCTCAAAGTTTGTGTGCAGGGTGCTGCTGGTCTTGCCCTGGTCCAGAACAGCCTCCTCATCGTTTCCCTGCAGAGAAAAAAAATGTTGAAACAGTTTTCACTGGAGAACGAAGGATGTCTCCTTTTTCCTTCAGCCTCTTCTCTCCGACTCACCGAGACAAACTAAACCAAACGGAGAAAACGGGGCAGAGTTAATGGAAACACATTCCAACATAAACACAGTGGAGGCAGCATCATGCTGTGGGTCTGTCCAGCAGCCTCCAGTTCTTTGGCTCAGAAACCTGGACCAATCGCAGCCCTCCGTTCGCTGCTGAGCCACAGGAAGGCCGGCCAGGAGGCGGGCTCATGGGGCTCAGCAGCCAATCAGAACGTAATATTTCATAATAAATATGAAAACCAGCAGAAATAAACTTTTAAATATGATCCAAATAAAAACAGAGTTAATAAAAATCCTGAGTTCACCACTTTAAATTCAAACCTTCGGGTCGTTTTCTTCGTTCTGAACGTTTCTCTTGAACACGTTTTTGTTTAACCCATCTGTTCTGATATTCCTCAGTTTCTACCTGGAACCAACAGAAAACCGGATCAGAACCACAACCGGTTTGATCTAAGATACGATCCACCTAGAGGAACTGTGGTTCTCTGCAGGCCTGACCTCTGACCCCGCCGTGCTGAACACCTGGATGTTTTTCTCGGCAGCAGCTGACGTTTTGCTCCGACTGGCAGAACGTTCAGCGCTGCTGGCAGATCTAGACGTTTCGTTTCTACGCTCAGCAGGATGTTTGCTCCTCTCTGCTCTCACTTCCTCAATGCTGAATGAAACTGGAGACGCGGCTCAGAAACGTACCGGGAATCCTCGGGCCACCCGCTGAGAGGCCACGTCTGCCCAGAAGTCTCCCATATCGGACCGGAACCAGAACCAGAACCTCGCAGGACCGGATCCAGAACAGAACAGAACTGTCTGCTGCAGTTGCGGTTCAGGTATTTATAGCAGAGCGAGTTTCCTCGTCAGCAGCAGAGGCTGACGCTCTGCAGACAGACAGCAGGGGGCGGGGCTTCAGGGCGCCGCCCCCTGGACTGGATGGGTAAACACAGCGGACCAGCTGAACCCTGACCCGGTCCGGTTCACCTGCTGCAGCTCGACTTCCAAGCAGTTCACTGGGAAACCGAGGCAAAGAAGGACACAAGAAGCTGAGAAGCCAGGGTGACCTCTGACCTCTGAGAAGCCGACTCAGTCAAACTGACCCTGCCTCAAGATGACAAATCAGAACAACCAGAGGAGACGTCACACTGGGTGGAAGAGGAGTCTTTATTTAGCCCAAAGGGGAACTAAAACCGGCTGAGGCAGAACCGCTCGCTCTGAGATTCGGCGTCTGCTGACAGAGGAAACATTTGGGACATCCTGCATTAGCCCCGCCCCCTGAGCCTTGGCCACGCCCCTCGGTGTCTCTGGGCTCCGTCCACGGTTGGGAGATTTATTTATTTTTACATTTGTCAGGCTGGACCTTCCCCACTAAATGGTGTCTTTGTTCCTTTAAGTCGGTCCAAATCTCTGCTGTAATTCAATCCAACGGAGCCCATTGTCTCCTGACCTCTGACCCCTGCAGAACCCTTTTAATCTGTCCCGACTCCCTGTGGGAAAAAACCTCCAAGAAATCCAATTAGTTGAAGTGGAGACGAAACCTCTTGGCTTTCTCTGCATCTTACTGGCTCCCGATTGGACGGCGCGCCGCCTCCCGATTGGACGGCGCGCCGCCTCCCGATTGGACGATTACACTGCCCCGGTGGGTCTGGCATGTAGAGCAGCGGATCAGATTCTGTGAACTGAAAAGGACAGACAGGAAGTCAGCTGCTCTTCATTTCCCATCTGATTCCTGTTCTTCACCTTTTCCTGATTATTTTAGGATTTTTCCAGACAGAACTGTCAGCTTACATTTATTATTTATTCAAAGTGTCCAAAGGGGCAAAATCTAAAATATCTATATTTCATGTCATCTGGAATATTAATGCACTCAGAAAGAAATTAATGTGTTAAAAACAAACAAACGACTCGGTTGGAGATAAATCACAGCAGCTGGATTCCACAGAGACGCATCTACAGCCTGAGCTGCTGCTTCCATATTAGGAAAACTCGACGGGAGGATAACGTCTGGCCTGCAGCAAAGTGCAGCAAGGAAGTGTGGGAAAGTTCATACCAGGCAGCAGCAAACCACAGCATGCATCAGAAAAACTAAAACATGCATCAGAAAAACTAAAACATGCATCAGAAAAACTAAAACATGCATCAGAAAAACTAAAACATGCATCAGAAAAACTAAAACATACACTAAAACATGCGGCATCAGGCAGGCATGTTCAGACACACCACAGAGAAAAAAAAACAGATTCTTACCCACAAACAACTGCATGATCCACTGCTAGACACAGCAAATAACCAGAGCTGACAGAGATCGGGCCGGTACCACTGAGAGATCGGGCCGGTACCACTGACAGAGATCGGGCCGGTACCACTGAGAGATCGGGCCGGTACCACTGAGAGATCGGGCCGGTACCACTGACAGAGATCGGGCCGGTACCACTGACAGAGATCGGGCCGGTACCACTGAGAGATCGGGCCGGTACCACTGACAGAGATCGGGCCGGTACCACTGAAAGATCGGGCCGGTACCACTGAAAGATCGGGCCGGTACCACTGAGAGATCGGGCCGGTACCGCTGAGAGATCGGGCCGGTACCACTGACAGAGATCGGGCCGGTACCACTGAGAGATCGGGCCGGTACCGCTGACAGAGATCCGGCCGGTACCACTGACAGAGATCGGGCCGGTACCTCTGACGAGACCAGGCCGGTACCACTGACAGAGATCGGGCCGGTACCACTGACAGAAACCAGGCCGGTACCACGGAGAGATCGGGCCGGTACCACTGACAGAGATCGGGCCGGTACCTCTGACAGAGACCAGGCCGGTACCACTGACAGAGATCGGGCCGGTACCACTGACAGAAACCAGGCCGGTACCACGGAGAGATCGGGCCGGTACCACGGAGAGATCGGGCCGGTACCACTGACAGAGATCGGGCCGGTACCACGGAGAGATCGGGCCGGTACCACTGACAGAGATCGAGCCGGTACCACGGAGAGATTGGGCCGGTACCACTGAGAGATCGGGCCGGTACCACTGAGAGATCGGGCCGGTACCACTGAGAGATCGGGCCGGTACCACTGACAGAGATCGGGCCGGTACCACTGACAGAGATCGGGCCGGTACCACTGAGAGATCGGCCGGTACCACTGACAGAGATCGGCCGGTACCACTGAAAGATCGGGCCGGTACCACTGAAAGATCGGGCCGGTACCACTGAGAGATCGGGCCGGTACCGCTGAGAGATCGGCCGGTACCACTGACAGAGATCGGGCCGTACCACTGAGAGATCGGGCCGTACCGCTGACAGAGATCCGGCCGGTACCACTGACAGAGATCGGGCCGGTACCTCTGACAGAGACCAGGCCGGTACCACTGACAGAGATCGGGCCGGTACCACTGACAGAAACCAGGCCGGTACCACGGAGAGATCGGGCCGGTACCACTGACAGAGATCGGGCCGGTACCTCTGACAGAGACCAGGCCGGTACCACTGACAGAGATCGGGCCGGTACCACTGACAGAAACCAGGCCGGTACCACGGAGAGATCGGGCCGGTACCACGGAGAGATCGGGCCGGTACCACTGGACAGAGATCGGGCCGGTACCACGGAGAGATCGGGCCGGTACCACTGACAGAGATCGAGCCGGTACCACGGAGAGATCAGGCCGGTACCACTGAGAGACCGGGCCGGTACCACTGAGAGACCGGGCCGGTACCGCTGAGAGATCAAGCCGGTACCGCTGAGAGATCGGGCCGGTACCACTGACAGAGATCGGGCCGGTACCACTGACAGAGACCAGGCCGGTACCGCTGAGAGAGACCAGCCGGTACCGCTGAGAGATCGGGCCGGTACCACTGACAGAGATCGGGCCGGTACCACGAGAGATCGGGGCCGGACCACTGAGAGACCGGGCCGGTACCGCTGAGAGATCGGGCCGGTACCACGGAGAGATCGGGCCGGTACCACTGACAGAGATAGGGCCGGTACCACGGAGAGAGATCGGGCCGGTACCACTGACAGAGATCGGGCCGGTACCACTGACAGAGATCGGGCCGTACCACTGACAGAGATCGGGCCGGTACCACTGACAGAGATCGGGCCGGTACCACTGACAGAGATCGGGCCGGTACCACTGACAGAGATCGGGCCGGTACCACTGACAGAGATCGGGCCGGTACCACGGAGAGATCGGGCCGGTACCACTGACAGAGATAGGGCCGTACCACGGAGAGATCGGCCGGTACCACTGACAGAGATCGGGCCGGTACCACTGACAGAGATCGGGCCGGTACCACGGAGAGATCGGGCCGGTACCACTGACAGAGATAGGGCCGGTACCACGGAGAGATCGGGCCGGTACCACTGACAGAGATCGGGCCGGTACCGCTGACAGAGATCGGGCCGGTACCGATGCATCCCAACGTGTAAGCATCTGGTTTTGAATAAACTCAAACCAAATAAGCTGAAGCTCCAGTATTTCTGGCGTTTCCATCGCCTCGTGATGTTTGGAGGAATGCTTCAGGTCATGAATTATTCTTTCAGATTTTCTCTGAATGATCCCCAGAATCAGAACCGGTACCGGCTCGTCACAGAGGTTCCACTGATACTTTCTTTGGGACCACTTTCTCAGTAATTCATTTATTTTGTTTCCAGAAGGGGACGCCTCATCCAATGTGAAGCTTTCTTCTCTCATGCAGCTGATCAGCTCTGACTCAGTGAGGTTTACAAATCTGTTTGCTACAGGAGGGCTTTTATTTTGGCAGGTCAGATGGGAGAAGTTGCGAGGAGTTTCCTCGTTAAAGGGCCCGTTGCCAGGGGAAACGGGTTCCTCAGTCAAACCCGTTCCTGTAATCAGACAGAAATCAACGCGTTGTTCTGGTTATCGTTTCCTCTCAACACCGTCCAATCAGAGCCCAGCTGGGCTGTGACATCACTGTGAGTCATCGGTCTGAACAGTTCAGGCTTTGTTCATGCCAGTCAGTCCAACAGTCATGAGGAAGGAGAGCTGACTCTGGTCACATTACGACCAATCAGATCAGAGCTGGATTTTTAACCTTTTCCTGCCCAGTCAGGAGGTTTCAACCAGTAACTGGAAGAAACTGGAAACTAACCTGGTGACTAATGATGCTAAAAGCACTCAAGCCTTTAATTAATTAGACCAGAGACTTGATTAAAATGTTTCATGGATTTCATATTAGAATCAGGATTTAAGCACAATTTATCCAAAACTGTGTATTGACAAAAAGCAACTTCAATTCAAACTATTGAATAAATAGATGAATTAAACAAATTTATTTTAGTTTTTAATCAGGTTGGAGTAAAATATTATTCTGCTCATTCAGCTTTTCAGAGTTCAGGCCAGTCAGATCAATCAATCAATCAATCATTTAACATTTCCATTTAGATGATTTATATTTTTCTCTTCAGACCAGACTGATAAAAGTTTTCAGTCTAGTTTTGTTTGCAGAATCTTCATAATTCATTTTATTTCTTGTTTCCGTTTTATTTTAGATGTTTAAAATGGCTTCAGAGTTAAACACTCATTTGAATTTAAAGTTTGAGAATCACCGATACATCACTGGAAAATGGAATCAAAACAACAATATTGTTACATAAAACCTATTTTTATTCAGTTTTCCATCATGTCATTATAATATTCCCTCACCACAAACATACCTGCAGCAGAGCGGGCCGGTACTGAATTTTATCATTACAGCCTATTGTTGGGTTAAAAACCAAATGAATGTTTCACATTAAACCAGAACCAGACGGCCCAAACGGACCGGCTGAGCAGTCGGACTATTTGGCTCCAGATTAGAATGTTGATGCTTCCTGTCATTCCCCTCGGAAACAAAGAGGATGGCCGACCAGACCCCAACTCCACCCTAACCCTAAGCCCGGCCCGGCCCGACCCCTAACCCTAACCCTAAGCCCGGCCCGACCCCTAACCCTAACCCTAAGCCCGGTCCGACCCGGCCCGGCGGCAGCGTTCATGGTGGGGTTGACCTCAGGGGTCGGAGCCGATCATTACAGAGCAACTGAAGCTGTGCATGAAGGGAAAGGATTCGCACTCCGTCCGTCTGATGCGTTAAACACCAAGAGAAAGACCTCAGAAAACCTCCAGGCCTGCAGGGGGCGCTGAAAGGCCAGAACAAACCATCTCACAATCACTGAACAATGAATCACGACATAACGGTTTCATATCAGCAATACATAATTATTGATCAGTTTTTGTTTTAAATATTTGAAATCCTGTCAAACTGAAACTTTTCCTGTTTTATCTTCATGTTTTCATTTTGAAGCAGTCAATAGACTGTTGCTAGGCAACCAAAGGGTGACCGAGTTAGCCGTAGCCACGCAGCTAGCTGGTTGGGCAATGAAACGTTTTACTCTGCCTACATCTCCCAGAATGCTGTGCGGTTCTGGACCAGAGTTCAGTGAAATTATGGAACATTGTATTGGATGTATTTTTTATTGCTCGCCTCTTGTGACAGACATCATATTTTTGTATTATGCCGTTATTGCCCCACCCATCGCTGTGCCCAAATAAAAATCGTGATCGACATGAAGATCACAATTCCCATTCACTACAATTCAGAATTTATTTAAAACGTCCCAAAATCAATAAAAAAAATCAATAAAAAGTTAAAAAACTATGGCAACCTGCCGTTGCCATGGCGACGGCATTGACTGGAGACGTAGCGGAGCGGCACCCCACAGAGGAAACCGTAAAGATCAAAGCCACATTGAAGCGGCCATCTTGGTGGAAGGAAAACATTTGGCCTGAATTCCCAGGAAGCAAACGTGGATCTGAGGCTCATGGAGTTCACGGTCCAGCAGGTGAAGGCTGAGAACGTCATGTTCACACTGCCTTTCCTCCTCCATCCAAAACACTTGGGTTCTGTTTGTGACCTAAAATGCTTCGTCATTTCGATCAGCAGTGCGTCTCTGATGCTGACATTTTTCCATTGTGTGGATCTACAAGCTGAGACCTGCCTTCGCTTTGCTGCTGGTGAACCTGAAACTCCCTGAGAAAAAAACTGGAACTCTTCTGCTGTGATGTTATTCTTAAAACCTTCTGTTTGTATTTTTTACTTTGACGCCGTTTCAACCTCTGAAAGAAACAGACACGTTGCAGCGTGACATCACGAGCTTCATCTCCCTCTGGAGTCGCACTTTGGAGTAGCATTAGTTTAGCTGTCAAGTTTTCAACAAAACAGCTAAATCTTAAATGTACGCCTGAAATGAAAGGAAAAGGGACGCAGAGCTTTGCTAGACTACGACAACTAGATAACAAGGTCCGGAAAAGGTTTTAATGATGAATAAACTTGCCAGAGAGAGGATGGTAGTTCAGTTATGCTAGCTTGACTATGACAAACGTAGCATGTAGACGTGCAGCGGGATTCTGTCTGTTACACTTCAGTTAGAAAACAAAAATACCGACTCTGGCAGATCATCAGTTTATATTAGCTAATCAACTACTGCTGTGTTAGCTTAGCTAATAGCAGCAGTCGCTAATCTACCACAGTGATCACTTACTAATAATCGAAAAATAAACTTGAAACTGTAACGGACTGAATGTTCTGGTCTCTGTGAGGGAAATGTTTGAGTGTTTCTGGTGTTGAATCCTGAAACATGCGTGGCGTTGTCGTCGGTTGCAATGGCGCAAAATGTCTGGATGTAAACAATGACCTGTATAAAAATAAAACCGACATTCTGTTTTCTGTTGCTTTATTGGCACCCTGCAGTGTAGAGATCATTACCTGCTGCATCTTCAGCGTAGGACAATCTATTCATTTTACCAATCAATCAACGATTCAACCATTTATTGCCTGAAAGAATTGGAACATTCTGCAGATTAAGGCTTTTTTACACATTATAAATACAGTAAAAGATCCAGAATAATAACTTGATTCATTTTTTTAAATAAGACAACATTTTACTGCCTAAAATGTAACAACTGGATCCGTTTACTAAACGTTTGATCATTGGTAACAAAGCTGCAGCTGAAAAACGTTCTTTCTTTTTCTATGCAGTTTTGGCTTCATAACTGATATAAGTGTTTTGTTCTTTCAGCAAATGGCATTTTCAAAGTCTGATTATTTCAATAATCAATTCATCCGATAATAATTTTTCCCGTTTTATCTGAAATTATCTCAGTTTCTTGCTGCTTCAGCCTCATATTTGCATTTTATCGTCATTGCCTGGACACAGTCTGACGCTCAGCAGCTGGAAAGCACGGTGGTGGAGGCATGATGGTGCGGGCAGCCGCCATGGTTAGCTGGCTCTGCTAAAGCCTGACCAGAACCTCGGGTTGAGACTGTGTGTGTGTGTGTGTGTGTGTGTGTGTGGTGTGTGTGTGGTGTGTGTGTGTGTGTGTGTGTGTGTGTGTGTGTGTGTGTGTGTGTGTGTCTCCGTTTGGGCCCAATTAAAAAGCCCCAGTAGGATTGTTGTTCCCAGTTCTTTCTGTAACTAAAGCCACAGTCTGAGCTGCTGCATCACTGCAACAGACTCCAACCAGATCAGGAGAAACGTTTCATCTGTTCAGCCAAAAAATGCAAAAAATGCTCAGTTTTACAGGAAACTGGGGATTTATCTGCTTTATCGTTCCTTCCAACCTTTTTCTCTTTCTGTTGATGACATTGAATGAAAAAAGGCTCAACTCCTGTGCTCTCCGGATGCATGTAGCTTTGAGTTGCTGCATGTAACTCAAAGCTACATATAATCACATATATTCCCAATAATCAATCAGCTGCATGAGTTAATTTACCAAAAACACCAAATTGACTCAACATGTCAGACTCAGTTCACACCAGAGTCAAACTATTTCACACCATCAGAGCAAATTAGACATCCAATCTGACAACCACTAAAATAATTAGAAACATTCGAGTTAAAAATAAGAAAAATTAAACATTGACAAGAGCTCAATAAAAAATGTAGAAATCCACAGAAAGTAAATGGATGATATCAGTAAAATGATAAAGTTCAGAAACTGCATATTTTCTGGTCTTTTCTTGAAAAAAAATATAATCAATTATAAAATTTATTATATTACAATTATATAATTTATATAATAACAATGTCATTATATTAGAATAAATTCTATTAATAAGAAATATAAAATAAAGTTAATTAGAATTACTTAAATCCTAAAAATTAACCCAAAAAGAAAAGCAATCAATTTTAATAATGAAACTTAAATAATAATAATACTAATAATAAAATTCAAATAAATTAAATTAAATATTAAAATTCTGCCAAAACAAAAAAGAGACAATTGAGATGTTTAAAAGGGTTTTCTGTGAAAATATTTCAGAACTTCTGAATTGAATAGCCAGTCATTTACTGACCAATTTTGACCAGCCAGGCTGAAACCCAGGCTGGAAACCAGGTTTAAACCAGGCTGGAAACCAGGTTTAAACCAAGCTGGAAACCAGGTTTAAACCAGGCTGGAAACCAGCCTGAAACCAGGTTGAAAACCAGCTTTAACCAGGCTGAAAACCAGGTTTAAACCAGGCTGAAAACAGGTTTAAACCAGGCTGGAAACCAGGTTTAAACCAAGCTGGAAACCAGGTTTAAACCAGGCTGGAAACCAGCCTGAAACCAGGTTGAAAACCAGCTTTAACCAGGCTGAAAACCAGGTTTAAACCAGGCTGAAAACCAGACTGAAACCAGGCTGAAACCCAGTCTAAACCAGCCTGAAAACCAGGTTTAAACCAGGCTGAAAACCAGCTTTTACCAGGCTGAAAACCAGGTTTAAACCAGGTTGAAAACCAGACTGAAACCAGGCTGAACCCGGTTTATACCAGGCTGAAACCTGTCAGGTTTCCACAAAACGAGGCTTCAGGTTCTGTGGAAAATCTCTTCCTCACCTGAAGGAAGAGTAGATATTGATCTGGGAATGACGGGCAAGCCGGTAGGAAACAGGAGCTGTTTCAGGACAATCAGTTTATCAAAATGGAGACATTATATGCCGATTATAAGTTTTGTGTAATGAGAGCCTGACTTGTTTTTCATTTAATTTTCACCCGCTCCCAGAGGAAGCAGAGCGCCTTTGACTCTAAAATCGGTCTTTTCTAAACCGGAGTCCGCTGAGCTCTCCACTTCCTGCCATCAACGTGCTCCTTTAAAAACAAAGCGCTCCGCTGCCAGCCTCTGCTTCCTGCCGGTCAGAACATCTTCTTCTTTTACCAACACACACCACCAAGTCCTCTGAACTATCCGGACTTTCCCGAACTGAAACTCTGTGCCGGGTCCGTCCTGTCGGTTCTGTTCGACTCTCCGGACCCCGGAGGGCTGAGGGGGCGCTAGCCTCCAGCTAACAGGTTCCCCAGGGAGGAGAGAGGGGGGACTTACAGATGTGAGGAGCGGTCTCATCTGCTCCATGTTGTCCTCCATCACCAGGAAAATCGGGAAAATCTACTCAGCTTCTCCGGATCCTCCAAGTTCAGCTTCCAACCCCCGCCGCTTCCTCAGCCGTTTCTATCGGCGATTACAGGCTGCCTGGAATATATTAACTCTGGTCGTAAGCCCCGCCCATTTCGAGCGGAAGCTCACTCAGCCAATGACGTTTCAGATAGTTTTTCAGTTCCACCAATGACGGAGTTGATGTGTAAAAGGGGCGTGGCTTTACCGGTAACAAAGCACGGAGCTTCTCATCAGTTGTTCCAGGCTGATGGTTTCAGTTGCCGGTTGGACGTGAGCTTTTCCAGGCTGCGAGAGACAAAACAATAACTCCTGTCATAAAGTTACCGAAACACTTTCACAGAGACATTTCTAATTAATGGCTGTCGTTACGTCTAAAAATAAATTAAATAGGTGCGATCTTTATGAAATGTTGGGCAACTTCCGGGGTCCAGGCAGAGCAGATGATACAGTCAGAAATGATCAGCAGTAATTTGGCTTTTTCATCCCGTTTTAGGAGAAAAACTGGGAGTTTATTTTCATAACATTTAGGTTACAAACTAAATATTTAGTTTTCCAATTCAGCTCCAACTGATTTAGTTTGAAACTGACCTTTCAGACAGAATGAATAACACTGTGAAAATATGACCAAGAGAAACCAGCAGCCATTTCTTTCACTGGAAAAGAGAAAAAAAACTTAAACAACTGGATTCATTTTATGAAGCTTCTCAAACGTTGTCAGTTTGTTTGACATAAACTGACTATATTTACTTAGATAAACTTAATTAGATCATTTCTAACAATTTACATTCTAAGTTGCATCACATATTTTCTTTCTTAGCGTAAATAAATCAAAACACTGACTGTCACCTTACAAGCGGCCCTTTGAGCACAGAGCTGTCTGATGAGAAACTGATTGTTTGCTGCAAACTAAATATTTAGTTTACAATTAAAATATTTAGCTCCAAATTAAACTCCATTTGTAATCTATTTAGTTCAGGATGAAATATTTATTTTGCAAACTGAACGTTTCTGAGTTTTCCTGAGATTCCTGACAATAAATCTGGAGTCTCCACTATATTTGCTGCTCAAACATCTGTGGACATCAGCTTTCTTAAATAGGCTCAGATCTCGACTTTGACTAGACCACTTTAACACATGGATCCTCTCCATGATGCTGGTTGTTCTCTAAAGACCCAGAGCAGCTGCTCTTAGCTGACACTGCATTTATTTTGGGATTTCGGGGTAGAAAGGGTTTGAGAAACAAAGGCACACCACACTTTTCAGATTTTATTTGAAACGTTTGTCTTGTTCTTTCCCATCAAAACCAGAGAGGCTGAAGTTTTAGGTCACAACGAGACAAAAAGACGAAACAGTGGAGGTGTACAAACTTTTTCAATTCGCCTGGAGAAAAGAATCAGAAAGAAGGAAGTTTCTTCATCAACCATCATCCAACCATCATCCAACCATCATCCATCCATCATCCAACCATCATCCATCCATCATCCAACCATCATCCATCCATCATCCATCCATCATCCAACCATCATCCATCCATCATCCCATCGTCCATCCATCATCCATCCATCATCCATCCATCGTCCATCCATCGTCCATCCATTCCAACCATCATCCAACCATCATCCAACCATCATCCAACCATCATCCATCCATCATCCAACCATCATCCAACCATCATCCAACCATCATCCAACCATCATCCATCCATCATCCATCCATCATCCATCCATCATCCATCCATCATCCAACCATCATCCAACCATCATCCATCCATCATCCAACCATCATCCATCCATCATCCATCCATCATCCATCCATCATCCATCCATCATCCAACCATCATCCATCCATCATCCATCCATCGTCCATCCATCATCCAACCATCATCCATCCATCGTCCATCCATCGTCCATCCATCATCCAACCATCATCCATCCATCATCCATCCATCGTCCATCCATCATCCAACCATCATCCAGTCATCATCCATCCATCATCCATCCATCATCCAACCATCATCCAACCATCATCCATCCATCATCCAACCATCATCCATCCATCATCCATCCATCATCCATCCATCATCCATCCATCATCCAACCATCATCCAACCATCATCCAACCATCATCCATCCATCATCCAACCATCATCCAACCATCCATCATCCAACATCATCCAACCATCATCCATCCATCATCCATCCATTATCCAACCATCATCCATCCATCATCCATCCATCATCCATCCATCATCCAACCATCATCCAACCATCATCCAACCATCATCCATCCATCATCCATCCCTTCCGGTTCCAGAGGTTCTGATGTGAGAGTCGGTGTCTCCATTCCATCACAGTTGTTTGGTGTCCAGGAGCCATTTTTAATGATCCCAGCCTGGGATGTCACCACTCTCCAGGAACCCAGAGAACAAATGGGACCCAGAAGGCCCGCTTCTGTCTGAGGGAGGCCTCAGCGTTTTGATTCCCTCCGCTCTAATCCCTCTGATCATTTCATGACCAAAGTCCTTGTTGTTCCCCTCTGGCCGACCTGCTGCTTTCTCCAGGTTTCCTTTCAGAAAAATCACGAGGAAAATGTTCTGACACACTTTGCTCTATCATCTGAGGGAAAACGACCAGAACCGGACTGCTCCAGGTGTGTCCAGCGAGTCCAAGTGAGTCTAAGTGAGTCCAGGTGTGTCCAGGTGAGTCCAGGTGTTTCTCTGGTCCGGTTCCTTCCATTAAAACCAGTAAATAGAAGCAGCCTTTATTGCCCCGCAAGGGCAGAAATGGGCGGGGCCTAAATGTCATGTGACGCAAAATCACTGAAGGATTAAAGTGATATTCAGTTTTGGAGCTTGAGATTTATGACTTATTAGACAAAACCTGTCCTTCGCTACAGCGCCCCCTATGCAATGAATGTTTATATTTCAGAATTTATTTTTCCCAGACTGGGTTTTAGTAAAGAAGAAGATCACTGATAATACAGAAGTAGAAGGAGAAGAGCGCTTAGCTCTCTCAGCGTTCCCTGGTCACATGTGGACAGAGTAATCAGAAGTTGGGCCGGTTCTCCTAGGTTCTGACCCGGTTTTGAAGTATCTTAAACATCTTGAAAAGAGAAAAGTGGTTAAAGAACAACAAAATCAATTTCATATCACAAAATAAAGTGTGTTACATCTGCATTCAACATTTCAGCACAGTGCATCCAGTGGAGGACCAGACTTTGACTAGGCCATTGACTCCTGCTGCGTATCATGTTTGGGTCACTGTACGGCTCCATGTTTCAGGAAACAGGAAACTTTCTCCTGTGGCTCCGGTTGGTTCTTGTCCTCCGAGTGATGACTCAGTGTTCAGCAACAATGGAACAATAAAGTTTCCACAACTCTTCTCACGATGAACCAGAGTCACCTCAGAGCAGAATCAACCCGGTCCGGTGTGGACTCCCATCAGAACCATCACAACCGGTCTAACTTGGTCACAGGAAGCTGAACTTACCCTGACCCAGTTATCTTTCTGAACTCTTTCCCAGTTTTTCCATAATCCCAGTTTAACTCTGAGGATTTTCCCAGGATTAGTTCGACGTGGTGATGGTTCTAACCCAGTTAAGCCTTCAGAACCTATTGGATCCAAACAGGTTCTCCATCCAGCATTGTCCCAGATGGCTGCCATTCATGCTGCCTGTTTTCATGACTCATGAACTTTAAGCCACATCATGTGTCCAAAGCTAAAGTGATCATTTCTGAACGTTAGCGAGTCTCAGAGCAGCAGAGGAAGAGAGATCAATGTCTAAACATTAGCGTTAGCTTCGGCTAACTGCTTAGCTGATTCTACTGCAAACATATATGCTTCATTACAACCATGACGGCCATTTTAAAAATGTCCTCCAGAAAAAGTCACACAAAGTCAGGAAAATATGTATCTGATTACTATGGTTCTCCAATCATGTAGGCTATGATTGGTGATAAGACGATTTTAGTCCAAAATGATGCATTATGTTGAAAACATTTCCAGTAATGGTTCCTGTGGGTCCAGTAATGTACGATTCCACACCAGGATTATTAACTGAGTCGAAACTAAACTTTCCTTGATGACCATCTTGATTTGTTTTATTTTATTTCCAACAAATTTTATTGGTGCCTCGTTCGGTTCTGGATGTTTAAGGTTTCCCTGGACCAGCAGGCGGTTCCGCTCACCGGTCCGGTCGGTTTCAGGACGGGTGGTGCTGTGGGCAGCAGAACCTCCTGGCATCAGACGCTCGTCACGGATTCCAGGGAACCAGAAAGGAGAAGCATCAACATTTCCTCTGATTTATTCCTCTGTTGGAGACGTCAAAGTGCAGGAGAAGCTGCTCTGAATGATCGCCTCAGATGACCTTTGACCTGCGGGGAGCTTCATAACTCCATCTGCTCAGCTTTGGGTCATGGCAGCCAGCTGCACAATCCAGAGCAAAACACTGGATTGTTCCAGATCAGGTTTCTGGGTGGAGATTCAAACAGAAACATTCTGAAAATGTTGCAGAATATAAACATTTATTTTAATTAAAAACATGTTAAAGAATAATTTAAAACCGTTTCCTCATGAAAACGTGATTTCATGACTTTCTGAGTTCTGGATCTGATCACTGAAACAAAATTAAACAAAATGAAGAGCGGCAGAAATATTTATTCACGTTACATCAAGCAACTACATTTCCCATGATGCAACTGCAGAAACAAATGGACATTTAAGAAATATCTTACATGACACATTTTATTTCCAGTAATTATTTCAAATTTTACTATAAGATATGATAAAACATATTTTTTTAAATCATATTTTCATTTTCTTTTATCATAGTCTGTTTTCCAGTCAGAATGAAGTTTATCCTGAATAAATGTTTTTTTTTATTTTCTCTCTGTTTTCATGAAATAAATGTTTTATTTTAAACTAATTCATGTCGAATCAGGTAAACAGGAAGAGTAAATCTGCTCCCGTTTATTTTATAAATATCAGATTTTTAATCGTCCTGAACATTAAATGAAACATTTCTTAACATATTTGACTCTTCCCTCCTCAGGAGGTTCTGACTCTCAGGTCCAGATCCGGTCAGATTCCTGGCAGTCTGTGGCGCCGCCTGCTGGCCAGCGCCACACCGACCGCTGTGACTGGCAGGTCAAAGGTCAACCGGGAGGCCAAGCATCAGCAGCCGGCCCAGGTGGGTCAGAACCAGCTTGGCCCGGGTCGCAGCTATGCATGCTGGGAGATCCAGCACCAGAACCAGAACCAGAACCAGAACCAGGACCAGAACCAGTACCAGAACCAGAACCAGGTTCGGATGTTGGAAACTGAGAAATAAAACGCTGCTCTGAACTTTTTTGTTGTTTTCAATATTTTTAAAATATAAGATAATTTTTCACTTTATTTCTTGATTCCATTTTTTCCGGTCGGCTGGTCTCTGGATCCGGGAGGTTCTGGGATCAGAACCAGAATCCTGAGGAGGATGAAAACTCTGAGGTCATCAGAGTTTTCATCCAATCAGAAGGCATCAGGAAGCAGCGCTGGGGTTACCTGGTGACCCGGTGCAGGGGGCAGGAAGACATTAGCATTAGCACATAGCATGAGCTCCAGCCTGATCTAGACAACATAACAGTGTTAGCATCCATCAAATGCTACAGGCCATGAAGGCGTAACAGCAACTCAAATGAAGATATTAAAACACCCGTCAATAATACAGAGGACAAATAAAGATTTGAACAAAACGAAAGGATCAAAAAACTTTCTTCTCCTCAGGGGAACAAAAGTGAAGAGGAAATGAATAAGTTGATATTGATGACAGTTAATCCATGAATCATCTGGAGGATGTCAGACTATCAACAGAAGAAGAAGAGAGGCGGAGCTGGAGGACCAAACCCAGAGGAAGAGCAGAACAACAAACACATTAAAGAACATCTTTTATTAATAACTCTTATCTTAATGCTGCATTAAAATCATTCAATAGATTTAAATTAGTGAACTATTTAGTTACAAATTTATAGCTAAATGTTTATCTAAAACCAAAGCAAAATATTTAGTTTTCTGCAGTAATTATTATTTTTATTATTGTTTATGTCCGTCACTAGCTGTGTAAAATACATCAGTGGATAAATAAATATTGCATCTTTGATCATTTAATTTTAATTAAATCTATTTTTTAGTTTTGTGTTTTACTTTTGTTTCAAAAAGTTCTTCCTGGTCTGTTAAAAAAAAATCTGCACTGCATTAAAAATGACTTTTACATTTTAGCAGAATGGGAGTATAAACATTACTAATCATAATAATAATAATGATGATAATATCATAAAGGAGACAACAGAGGGTTAAAGGTTTTAACAGAAGGCAGGTTGGGTGTGTTCATGATGCGTTTGCAGCAGATTTAAATTTGTTTTGGTTAATTTGCCCCCATGGATGTCAATGTGCTCGTTCTGCCCCCTGGTGGCGGCCTGAGGAACCAGCAGCTGCTGATTTGACTCTCAAAGCAGCTGCTGGTTTCAGCCGCTCGGCTTCCTGCGGCTCCACAGAAACCACAGAAGAAGAACTCCAGCAGGGACCAAACCTTCATCAGAGATTATAATCTGGATTAATCATTTTCAGGTTTAATGAGAGGAAGAACTCAAACAGCTTTGATTCCCTGTCACATCTATTCTACCTACATCACAGGTTCCTCTCAGGCTGGCCCTGCAGAGGTCAGAGGTCACACACTTCCAATAGATGTTTTTCAGATTATTTTTTTCAGATTATGTTCAGTTTTTTTTTTTTTTTGAGTCTTTCCTAAAACTGAGCGGTAGAAATATGGGGTCAGTTCTATCAAAAACAATGTTTAAAATAATTTCAAATTTAATTCTTAATTTAAATAAAACTTGTTTAAGGATAATTAGAAAAAACAAAACTAGAAAAGAATTTAATTGAAAAATTCAATTTGAAGAATTTAAATCATAAAATCAAAAAATCTATTTTAATTTTTTTCTTTTGAACATTTTGTTTACTTTTACAATAATATTGGAACGATTTCTCTAACGCTGCATTTACTCTGAAAATAATCAAAACGCTTCAGATGGAAGTCGGACATTTTCCTCCAGACGGATGTTGAAAATATTTTCAATATTGTTCCAGAGAATCGCAGCAAATTCCAGA
Organism: Poeciliopsis prolifica; assembly: GCF_027474105.1. NCBI lineage: Eukaryota > Metazoa > Chordata > Actinopteri > Cyprinodontiformes > Poeciliidae > Poeciliopsis > Poeciliopsis prolifica. Next base: position 84,237 of record NW_026562552.1, read on the forward strand.
AAAAATTGGAGTTTCATCCCAAGATTTTAAAAGCTGAAGATGTTCTGCTGTTTCACAAGGAAGGAACGTCTTCAGGCGCTGTCACGTGACCTCTGACCTCATCTTCTCATGCAAACGTCTTCCAAATCAGCCGCTGACTTTGACTGCCAAATGTTTCATTTCCATAAGAGAAGAAGAAGGAAGCGTCTGGAGGCCAGAGCGCCGACGGCCGCACAGCAGCTCCGACCGTTTCCTCCTCAGCGACTGGATTCAGTTTTATTATCATTTCACAGGTTGGAGATATTTAAAAGTAGATAAATATTTTATGATTATTTGTTTAGATGAGTTTATTCAGCTGAAGAAAAGAGAATAAAACCAAATTCATTAAAAAATGTTGAATATGGTTTTTATATTAATGGGAAGTTTAACTCTTTCTGAAACCGTAGTTATTGATGTAGTGATTGATGTAGTGATTGATGTTGTTATTTTTTGTTTTCCAGAGCTATGAATCCGGCGCCGCGCCTCGTCGTCCTGCTGCTGGCGGCTCGGATCGCAGGTAAAACATGAAATCTGCTTTTCGGACGGTTTCCTTTCATCCAGCGGTTCATCCACAAACATTTCCTCTGGAAATAATCTCATTTATTGCTATTGATCAGGTGTTGCAGCCTGTCGGCAGCCGGGCTGCTTCCATACGGAGGTAATTTGGGGCCAAAACGTTTTTTCAACAAAAAAAAAAATCTTCAAATCAATCAATCAATCAAATTTTATTTGTATAGCACATTTCAGCTACAAGGCATTTCAAAGTGCTTTACATCATAAACACAAAACACAAAGGCATGCAACATAGAATAAAATATCAAGTGTTTTTTTGTTTTTTTTTTCCCTCTTCCTTCCCTTTGACACGGAATTTAAGCGCCTGTTACCGCCGGACTCTGCCGTCCGTTTAACCACGGGTATTCGCCGGGCCCCGTTGCCCACAACAGGAAAAAAAAAAAAAAAAACAAAAAAAATTACATACATATCCACAAAATCAAATCCATACATATTACATTTCAAATGCAATTCTAAACAGGTGCGTTTTTACTTGAGATTTAAAGGAAGTCAGGGTTTCTGCTGTTTTACAGTTTTCTGGAAGTTTGTTCCAAAGTTTTGGTGCATAGATGCTGAAAGCTGTTTCTCCTCTCTTGGTTCTGGTTCTGGATGCAGAGCAGAACCAGAACCAGAACCTGAGAGTCTGGAAGGTTGATACAACAACAGCAGATCTTTGATGTATTGTGGTGCTAAACCGTTCAGTGATTTGTAAACTAATAACAGTATTTTAAAATTTATTCTGTGAGCTACAGGGAGCCAGTGGAGGGACTTTAAAACTGCTGTTATGTCTCTATCTTCCTGGTTTTAGTGAGAACAGGAGCAGCAGCTTCTGGATCAGCTGCAGCTGGATGATTGATTTGTTGGACAGGCCTGAGAAGATGCTGTTACAATAATCAATGTGACTAAAGACAAATGCATGAATGAGTTTCTCTAGATCTGGCTGAGACATTAGTCCTCTATCCTGGAGATGTTCTTCAGGTGATAGAAGGCCGATTTTGTTACTGTCTTTATGTGGCTCTGGAGGTTCAAGTCCGAGTCCATCACTACTCCCAGGTTTCAGGCTGATCGCTAGGTTTTAGTTGTAATAACTGAAGCTGTGCAAACTGATTTTCAGATTAAAGTTTTTATTTTTGATTTGCAGAACTTTTTTTTTCAAAGTAAAATAGAAACAGTTTCTAAGCTTCAAATAATTTTTCTATTGAACAAACTTTATGGCCCATATTTAACTCCATACTTACAGCGTTTCCCACCGAGTTTTCAGACTTTGTGTTTTTCTCATATCACAGAAATAAAGTCAGTATTTAGAGCCGAGGTCTTCACCTCACATTTCTGATTTATGGATGTTATTTTCACATTCGCAGCTGTGTTTGACGACAGCTTGGAGTAAAAATATCAGTTTATACATGCAGGATAATTTAACCCTGTTCTGGTCAAATGAACCAGCAATGAATGAAGGTATTTTAAAGTTTTCATTTTGAAAATCCGAATCCCTGTTTTTATGTCAGCTGAAAATGTTTTACTCTAATTCAGTAAAAAACATTAAAAGTCCGGATTTTTTTTTTAAAAAAAGGCTGATTTTATTTTTCTGCAAACAAACATTAGAAAACTTTGTTTTCTCATATTTCTTCATAGACAGACACATAAAAATGCTAAGGCGCTAATTTATTTGGCTGCTTTGTAGCTTTCAGTTAACCACTGTTTATATTTATAAATTTATGAATATGTTCATTTCCATGCTCTTATTTTGAAATCCGTTTACATAGCAGCTGCTTTCTTCCTTTATTGAGGAAGTGGAAAGTATTTAACCGACCAATGAGGAAAAGAAAAACTCAACCAGGAAGTAATGAGACAAACACCATTTGTTCTGTACAAACATTAAGAGCTTTAGCATTAGCTTCTGCTAAATACCATTTTGGTTAGCGTTTTAGCATTAGCAGAACTGATGTCTATGAGTAGTGCTTTAGCGTTAGCCCAGCTAACGTTCAGCTAGCCGTGCCCACTAGTTGGGAAACGACACGCCGAGCCTTGAACACAACGATTCCTGAGGTACGTTTTAAAAATACAAACTGTAGTTGACATTATAAAACAGATGGATGGTACTGAACGCATGCATCCATTTTCACCCTGAAGGTTCAGGGTGGTTTCAGAACCGCTGCCACGGTACCAGCACTCAGTATCTAGTCGGACCTTCTGGAATCCATTAAACCAGTTACACTCAGTCAGGCTCGGTTAACTTCCTCTACGACGAAGAATGAAGGAAAGGACACCAACCCATCACTAAGCTCTGGTTCCCTTCCAGTCCTGTCGGTTCTCAGAGTTTCAGAAAACTGGATGAACGTTTCTGAGTTTTAACTTCAGCTGATCTTTTCTTCTTCACAGCATCTCAGACATTCATCAATGCTGGCCAACATTTCAGAGTCGTTTTTCCAGAAAACATTGCCTACTACCACCCTTCTGATGCCCAGAACAAGATCTGGGTCATGGCTCTGCATGACGGCACATCAGTCACAGTGTCAACCAACGGTGCACAGTCACTGAACGCTGGTCAAACTACAAGTTTTGATGTGACCCAAGAACTCGGCAGGCTAACGGTTGATGAGACTGGTCCGTTCCCGGTTTTCAGCATCTCTGACAAAACCGTTCAGGTTAACAGCACCAAGGACATCATCATCCAAGCCATCAGCAGCAAAGGAA
>NW_026562552.1:92500-165000 GCF_027474105.1 Poeciliopsis prolifica
AAACAATGAATCTTATAAATCATTTAATGTTACATTTTTCATCATAATTTTTCTGTTATTCAATCATTTCTATTTATTTTGAACAAATCTAAGCTAAGATAATTGAAATGATTTAAATGTTGTTTGCTTTATTCCAGGAGCTAACAGATAGCAAGAAATGGAAAAGCTAAGGACAAAAACAAAACCAGAGGAACTCCGGAAATAAAACAAATTTAATATTAATTATTACACATTTTCTTGTAATAAAAGGAGAGGATTGGAATGAAATAATGTATAATCTGGTAATAAAGTCATAATAACTTATCTGATTACATTTTCTGCCACAGAACTCATGGCTAACCAGAAGCTTTGAGATTAGCATCAATGCTAAATTAATGTAACAATTACTGAATAAAACAATAGCAAAGTCCGGGGTTAGCAAATGGGGTCAAAGGTCAAAGCTGTTTGGGGTGGATGGAAACGTTGTGTTTCCCAGACACACAGGTCCATTTTATACATAATTAACGATGAAAATGCTTCACGAAAATTTGACTTCCTGATTTATCACCTTGAAATTGGGCGACTGTCTCTTTAAAAAACTCCTGTTTTTTCCGCCTCCAGGAAGCCAACATGGCTCTCTGTTAACCCTTTAACGATGTTTTCACCAGCAGTTGCTGCTATAACGAGCTCAGCAGCAGTTGGCTAATTGCTGCTGGCTAGTCTGAAGGAGCTGTGCCTTGGAGGCGGGGCCAGGTCCAGCAGCTGGGAGGTTGCATGGAGATTAAAGGATTTATGAAAGAATCAAAGTGAGCGTTCAGGGAAAACCGTGAAGGAACGGAGAATGAAGATGACTTTAGATGCTGCCGGCCCTTTAAATCAGATCAGATCAGTAATGACAACATAACGACGATCAGCAAGCGTGAGGTCACTTCCTCCAGCAGCCGGTTTGCAGAGCCCCCCCTGCATCATCCGCGCCCCGACGCCCACCAGCAGCAGGACCAGCTTGGCGCCCAGAGCCGCCGCCAGCAGCAGCAGCAGCGCCGGCGGCGGCCGGCTGCCGGCGGTGGCGGGCGGGGCCGCAGGACGAACAGGGGGCCTGGTCCCGGCCCAACGGGTTGGAGGCGCTGCAGGTGTAGCGCTGACCCGGCTGGACGTCCCTCAGCTGGCTGACGGTTCGGTACCGGCCCGGCGAGCCCAGAGCCAGTGGCGGCGCCGGCGAGGAGCCCTCCAGCGGGTCGTCCGGGCCGAACCACTGGACGTCCGGCAGCGGCGAGCCCTGGACCCGGCACACGGCGGTGAACCCGGCCGGGCTGCCGCCCTCCACCGACACGGCCAGGATCTTTGGAGGAGCTGCAGGGATGGACAGACGGGGTCAGTCTGACCTTAATGCCCCCTTAGTGCCCCAAAAGCGGCTCAGTTTGCTGATGCCTTGGGCCGGCCCTGACCGTAACGTTTTGTCTCCTACCTTCCACTCGCAGCCTGGTTCCCATTTTGTCCTCAAAGCTGACGTGTTCTCTCCCTGAACCTCCACTCTGCAGTAGTACCGGCCGTTGTCCTGCAGGGAGGCGCCGTTGATGCGCAGCGACAGGTCGTGCTCCCTCGGGTTGCCCTCCAGGCGGTACCGCTGGTCCTGCTGCGGGTCGGGTTCGCAGGCGGCGGCGCCGGGCTGGCTGGTGCAGCGGTACAGGACGGCGGCGGCCGACCCGTGGCCCAGCCGCCCATCACCCGCAGCAAGGAATGCTGGGAGTGCTGTGGGTGGCTGAAGGTGCAGGGCAGCACCACCGGGTAGCCGTCCATCCCCGGACCTCTGCCTGGACGTGCATGGACCAGCCGTCGTCCCCGGAGCCGCAGGCTGCAGGGGACAAACCTTCACACACTGTGAGATAAAACGTTTCTGACCCCCAACAGGGCTGACCTTTGACCCTCCATTAAACTGTAAATATTCAACTCATAAAATCCTGGACTTTGCTGATTCTTGGTGTAAATAACTGAATGTTGTTAGTTATGGACTGAATATTAATTTGGAACTAAACAGTTTGAAAAAGAAATATTTCAAACTGCATATTTGGTTGGAAATTAAATAGAAAAATTCATACTTAGTTTAGACTAAAGGTTTCATTTGGCACTAAAACTAACTCAGAAATAAGTATTTAGTTACAAACTAACTTTTAGCTTTCAAATGAAATATTTAAACTCTGACATTTATAAATAACTCCAGATGTGTTTCCATGACAGACTGAACCAACCAAAGTGCTGCTGTTAGTTTTTTACAGTGTAGATCAGCAGGATGTTGCTCATCCTGACAATAACAGAAATGTTCTCACCTGCGGCCGCCAGCAGCAGAACCAGAACGCGTCCGACCCACGAAGCGTCCATGAGGAGAGCAGAGCAGCGGCGAACCCAGAACCCGACTGGTTCGGTTCGGTCCAGTGACTCAAACCTCCCAGGCGTGTTTCCGTCCCTTTCTGGACACTTCTGCTATTCCTGCTGCTTAATCATCAGCTGGTTGGAAACACTCAGCCGGTTCTGATCCAAACGTTCAACAGATTTATTTCCAGTTCTCTAAACGTAGAACAATAAAACGACACATGCAGCACTGGGGGGCGCCGTTTTACAGCGCATTATGTTTTACAGCGCATTATGTTTTACAGTGCATTATGTTTTACAGCGCATTATGTTTTACAGCGCATTATGTTTTACAGTGCATTATGTTTTACAGCGCATTATGTTTTACAGTGCATTATGTTTTACAGTGCATTATGTTTTACAGCACATTATGTTTTACAGCGCATTATGTTTTACAGCGCATTATGTTTTACAGCGCATTATGTTTTACAGGTCGCAGAAAATAATAACTATTTTATTCAAGTCAGATTATATAATCTGATAATGAAACTGATTCATCCAATCTGGATTGTTACATAACATAAAATAATCTGTCAAATGTTTTGTGCCGTTGCTCCATGCTCACACCTAATTAAATTAAATTAAATTAAATCAGGTTCAGTTCTGGTTTATTTCCGTTGCAGTGATGATGCAACATGTTTGCAGATTTCTGATTCATTTAGTTTCCAGCAGATTTTATGACCCAATAAACTTTATTTCAATCATTTGTTTTAATTTCATCGTTATATTAAACGGAATATTCTGATTTCCAACCAACATAAATTTATTTGTATGTAACTTTAATGGGTTTATTGCTGTTAAATAAATGTTTTGATCTTTTTCTTTGTGTGGTGAAGCTGCAGAAGGTTTGATTCGCAGCAATGAAGCATTTATTATTTTATTACTGAAGGTGCACCGTGTGACAGCCGCTGCCACCTGGTGGCCAAAGCGGCTACAGCAGCTGTTTGCTGGTCGCATGTGAGCAGACGTGTCTCTCTGCTGAACTCGGGCCGCCGGCTCCTTCCTGTTGCTGTGAAGGTGTGAATTTTACGCGGCTGTTTCCACCGACGCTGCGTCTCCAGGATGTGGTTACAAGTGTGAAGCATCGCGTCTCCATAGGAACAGATGAAGATGTGGGAAACCTGCACCTGAATTAAAACCATGAAAGAAAACCTTCCTGTTCACGCGTGAACAGGAAGGTTTTCTTTCAGGTCATTTTCTTCAGCTTAGCTCCATTTTGCGCTGCAGAGCGTCTGAGCGTTTCCTTCCTCCTGCGGCTCCGGCTGCGTTTCACACCTTGCTCACCTCACAGCCTCGCTGCCCCGACTTACTGGAAATGCTGACACAGCGTTAGCCGCCTTAGCTAACCTGGCAGGAAGCCTGACCAGGTGGCAGTTTCACACACCACAGTCAGAGAGAAACGATCGTTCAGTGAAACGCAGAGGAAACGAGGCTGTGATGATGACGATGATGTTGAAGAAGAAGAAAATCTTCCTCCAGCTGTTCCCCTCAGTGAAGCCAGCAGAGGTTTTACTCCCTCTGCTGGGAGTCTGGGATACGACCCGACTCCGGTCCGGTCCGGTCCGACTCCGGTCCACTCCAACCCGACTCCGGTCCGGTCCGGTCCGGTCCGACTCCGGTCCACTCCAACCCGACTCCGGTCCGGTCCGGTCCGACTCCGGTCCGCTTGTTCTGACTCCGCTTTGATCCGTGGTCCAATTAGCTCAGCCCTGTTTAATGTGGCTACTGACTGCAGCTGCTTCCATCATCATCATCATCATCATCATCATCACATCCAGATTCGTCGCCGTTTCTCCGGCCGCCGATTTGTGACGCATTTAGAATTCGGATAAACGCGACATGGCAGGATTCGGTTCTGCTCCAGATCGGGTTTTACTTCAAGTAATCCTGGGAGCGGTTAGGGTTGGTTCCTGTCCCTGACGGGCTGACCCGTTTCTGGCTGAACTCCGAATTATTCATCAGAACTTTGAGCGTTTTGGGCAGAAGGTTCGGATCAGAGTTTCCCTCTGAGCGGTTTGGATCGATCCGCAGTGTGGACCGGTCCGGATCGATAACCTGCTATAATCCGACTCCCAGAAACCTGCTGAACCACCAGCAGCTTCAGGCGAAGCGAGCAGGAAACCCGATCGACACCAGAACCGCACGCTACCAGTTAGCTCTGTTACCCATTAGCTCTCCTATCCATTAGCGCTGTTATCCATTAGCGCTGTTATCCATTAGCGCTGTTATCCATTAGCGCTGTTATCCATGACTTATTATTACATACTGAAAAGGTTAAGAAGTTTACAACAGAAGCTGCTCTGATTGGTCGGTGGTTGAAGCCCCGCCTACAGCCCTTTCATTCGTTTCATTGGACAAATTTCGGGCGCTTGTTTCAGTTAACTTTTGCAAAATGAAAATGTTCCAGAAAATGTCTGTAAGTCCTGGATCTGTGAAACCGGATCTGGATTTGATTTCTTTGTGTTTTCATCACGTGACCTCTGGGTGACCTCTGAGCTGCTGAAGCTAGGCTTGTTTAGAAAATGCTGAATGTGCTCACAGAAACCTGGTCCGGTCCGGTCGCCTGGCAGAGCCGTCCGGTCCGGTCCGGTTCGGTCCGGTCCGGTCCGGTCCGGTTCGGTTCCCCGGTGTCTCTGCTGGATGTTCCTGTTTGGACTGGGGCTGCATATGATGATGATGAGGATGCTGCAGTGTTTCCTGATGAAGGCCACACCCACCTGTCAACCTCACACACTGAACCGCCTGAACTCTGCTCACACAGGATGTTCCTTTCAAAATAAAAGCTCCTTGACTTTTTTCTTCACAGCAACAATAAAAACGTGAAACATTTAAAACGTTTCATGAAAAATGATTTTTTGCTTCTTCATGTTTTTGTGATTTTTATTAAATTTGTTTTATTTTTCTATAATATTGTAGTTCTAGGCTGCTGTAATGACTTCTGATTAAATTAAATTATTTTAGTTTCATGCAGATGAACTAGTTCAAGTTAATGAAAAGGAAAAGTTTGCTTTAAACTGATGCTAACAATTAGCCAGTTGTGACGTCAGAAAATGTTAAGATAACTAAAAGATAAACAATCTTTACATTGAAAAATGCAGTTTTGTCTTAATTAGTTTAATAGTTTTCAGACAAACTGTTGGAACAAGGCAGAGATTGGAATCGCTTCCCTTCCACCACTAGATGGCAGCAGCTGTGACATACTGCACCTTTAAAACAGAAAGATATGTGTGGCGGCCATTTTATGTTTGGATGATGGAAGAGTTCAGGTTTGCTCTCAACTATTGAGCTAACTAAACCTTTGGATATTAAAACGTCTTCCAGCGTTAAATGTTAAATGTAATGCGTTCTGCTATTACCACTATGTTAGTTACAAATGGTCGTAACAGTTTCATTGTTTCTCAATAACTTCCTGACGGTTTGTCAGACCGGACTCCAGAACCACACGGGTTACAGATTTTATTGTGAAAGTCCTCCCGGAAGTGTCCTGGTGTGTCTGCGCCAGCTTACCTGCGGAGGAGAAGAAGGTCCGCTCCCATCGACGCTCCGCTCCTCTGCGGTTGAACTTCACTAAAGCGGTCATTTCCTCCGCTGGAGCCGCCGCCGGACGCCGCCATGTCCCTCACCGCCATCAGCAGCACGCCGCCCGGCGGCAGGTCGTCCGGGAACGGCGGCCTCAACCTGGGATACAGCCGGACCATCCGGGACTGCTGAAGATCGGCCAGCTGGTGAGAGCCGCGGCGCCGCCGCCGAGCCGCGGCGCCGCCGCCAAGCCGCGCCGCCAAGCCGCGCCGCCGCATCGCCGCCCGGTCCGTTAGCTGGGGAAACCGGCCGCTGCGTTTCTGATGAATTCATAGTTTGAAATGTTTTATTGGAGCCGAAACTTGATTGTTTTCTTGAGCCAAACCTGGACAGAGCTGTGAAAAGCAGGGCCCCGGGTTCAGGAGGCCCCCCGCCTCCCACAGTGCAGACAACCAGCAAGTTGTTCATCATTTATCTTTGAGGATGTTTTGTTAATTTTCATGATAGTTTCTCCAAAGTTTCTAATGGAATCTGTTTGCTTAAGAATCCACATCATTGGCTGTGGTAAAATAAAACAAACTAGATACTATGACATGGCGGTTGCACATAAATAATAGGCTGATTTCTGCCACAGCTTGGAAAATTTCACTTTTCACAGTGAATGTATTGTTAGTTCAAACTACAGAACTGTTTCAGAGTCCGATTTTTAGTTTGCTGTAAAGTTCAAATTATTAATGCAAGCTAACGCTAGCAACTATGTTACACTGATTATTTTTGGTAAATTTTTACTTTGACTATAATGTCATTTATTTCTATTTTTCTCATGTGTTTTGTCTTGTTCTGTTTCCTGGTTTTTATCGCTTATATTTTTTTTTTCACAGTTTGTATTAATATTCCCAGTTAGCAGGTCGTTCTGGTTTGTGTGGTTTTGCTGGTTTTTCTGTGTTGTGGTTCCGCCTGTGTGACTCTGAGGTTCTGCTCGGCCCGTTCTGGTTCTGGCGTTAACGGACCGTGTTTTGCCTCCAGCTGTCGCTGCTCGTCGCCTTCCTGTGCGTCCGGCTGGCCCGCGGTTGGCCCGACTGGTACGCCTTCCAGTTCTTCGAGGTGGTGGTGCTCTGGTTCCTGGTGGCCTTCCTCATCTTCTTCCTCATGCACCTGTGCAGGCTGCAGGTGAAGATGCCCTGCATCAACTGGCCGCTGGCGTGAGACGCTCCTTCTGCTCCCATCGGACCTCGGGGTTAGCGACAGGAAGTGGTGCGGCGCGTCAGGCTGCTGTTCCGGTTGAAAAGCAGAGAAGCGTCTCTGATGTTAGCTTTGAAGCAGGAAACAGCAGCTGGACCAGGTTTCAGTTTCAGGATTCATTCTAGTCTCTAAATACTAAAAAGTGACTTTCTAAACGTCTGCATGGATTCATGTCTCCTGTGACCGGAACGCCTCGTCAGGGTTGCTCCAAAACTGCAAGATTAAAACGCTGCAAACTGGCTCCACAAAACAACGGCCCACCTCCCGTCCATAGGGGGACTAGAGTCAGTAACATTGGCTGCTTTTCTATAATATCATAAAAAAGAACAGCGAACCTTTCCTGCAACTTCCTTCTGGACGTCCGTCTTTACTGAGCGTCTGGTCCCGACTCCCCTGGAGGTCTGGAGGAAAGCGACAGAAAATGCTACAAATCACAAAAACATCCAAGTCCTCCAGACCACTAGGGGAAGTCTGGAGCAAACACATGAATGATGCAAATCCAAAAAACAGAGAAAAGGTGCGGCTACAGAAACCAGAAGCAGAAGAAAATGCAACAAAGACCAAAACAGCGAATTTAAAACTCTGCAGACAGAAATCTTCCAGGCCACCAGGGGGAGCCGGACCTCCATGAAGACGGAAAGGAAAGGTCTGCTGCACTTCATGTCTTTTAAGACACAGGTTTGTCTAGCGACTCCAGACGCCCCCTGGTGGCCTGGAGGATTTCTGCAGTTTTGCGGCATCTTTTCTTCCACTTCCTGCAGCATTTTCTGTTGCGTTTGTATTTGGTGTTTTGAGTTTCAATCATGTTTTTGCAGCAGTTTTCATGTTTGCAGCGCTTCGGATTAGCATGGATAAACATCCAGATGAATCATTTCCAGTCTGGTGAAATAGTACAGCTGTGCTCAGGCCTGAATTATCTGAACTCTGAGCTTAAATAAATCCTGTTTCAATATTTACTTCAGATGAACCAACTCGTCTGGTTCTGATCTTATTTCATCAGAAAATGTTTGCAGGTTTAGGTCACGATTTAGAGGTTTTATATCAACAAATGACCAGAGTTTCTGTGTTCAGGAGTTCTTCCACTACTCTGTCGGGTCCGTCCTGATCTTCATCGCCTCCATCATCGCTGCGGTGAAATGTGGCGCCGTTTCCTCCCTGGTGGTGGCGTCGGTGAGTCGCTCTGGTTAAACAACGGCAGAGTAACTCAGGTCCAGCAGGGACTTCCTGTTTCCTCCTGCTGCGTGTCAGCGGCTGACGGCGCCCCCTGCTGTCTGGTTGCAGGTTTTCGGGTTGATTGCGACGTTCCTGATGGTCGTCAATTTGTGGACGTCGTACAGCGTCGCCTGCGGCCCGGCAGCCGGTACGTCCTCTCCTCCGATTGGTCAGTTGATGGAGTTAGCTCAACGAGACAGCAGCCTGACACGGGAAGGGTCAAAGGTCAAGTCTCTCTAGAACCAAGATGGAGGAACCTGAACGCAGCAAATCGGCTGATTTTTAGAAGTCGTAATCTCAACGTTTCACATCTAATTATCGCAAAAAGTTTGTCATAATTTAACGATTTTTTTTTGTTTTACAATTTTTGTCTCATTTTAACGGATCGGTCAGACACCATAGATCAGTGAACATAGAAGCTGCTCTGTTTGCCTCTGAGCTAACGGTGACCCCACAGTGACCTCTTGGTTCGACTCGCCTGTGATTTCTGTCTGCGTGGTTTTTACCCATCATGCTTTGCTCTCCGATCTGCAGGTGAACAGGAGTAAAAGTGACTCGTCGTGAAAATGGCCGACAGCTGCATCCTGCTCCAGTTTTCTGCCGGCAACAACCCGCTCATCGAACCCGATTGGATGAAAAACAGAATCTGGACCAAAACCGGCGAGCGGACCGGATCATTTTAGCTGAGTTCAGTCCGTCAGGCAGCTGATCCACGTCACGTTTTTCTGTTTCAGCTTCATGTTTCCATAAAAACCTCCCAGTTTGGACTCAGGATGACGCCTTTCAGGCTGCTGGCCGGCAGTGTGCAGCAAATTATGACTTCAAACCAAATTAAGACACAAACCGATGAATACATCTAAAGGATTGTTTCTGTTGGTAATTTTCCTGAATCGTTCCGTTGACCTTCGTCACGTTTTGTGTGGATTTTTGGTGCTTTTAACTGAATTAACATAAAAACCGGCAAACAGAACCAAAGACAACAGAACCGGCAGCAGAACCGGCAGCCTGTTCATGTAGAGGATCACATGGAAATATCTGCACTGATGAATTATTGAAAACAAGCACATTTATTTGCTATAAATGTGAAACATTATGAAGCACCAGATGTTGCATGGATCAGAAGCTAGACGAAGCACAAACGGAGACAAAACACTCACATGTACTCAAACTAAAACCTGCATGTTTGTTATATTGGCTGAACAGAGAAACGAAAAGCTGAAGTGGATTTAAAGATGCTGAAGCACAAACTGAAGCCTGTGATGGTTCTGCATGTTTCTGTGATTCCCACAGGGAACCGTCGGCACTGATGCACGACACAAACCAGATTTTACTCTAAAAAACCCACAAAATACCACCTCAAAAAGTACAAATGAAAAACTAAAGTAATGATTTCAAAATGATTTTACTTTGGGATGAAAAACTTGATAAATCGTCTCATCAAACATCTTCCCTTCCATCAAACATTATACTTTAATATTCTGCTGTGAAAGTATAATGAATTAATTCAGTAAAAAATAGTCCTTTAAAATTCTAACTAAAGTTCAGAAAGAGAAATGGTCTCAGATAAAAATCTAATTATTTCTCCAAACCTGATATCAGTTTTGAGTTTTTTACAAACATTCAAAAGCCTTACATTTTGTCATGTAAATATCAAAAATAAATAAATAAACGGAGGAAAAAAATTAGCTTTCTAATCGTTTTACAGACTTTATAATTATTCACCTGCATTATTAACTAGCTGGATGTTTTTACTTCAATGTGTGAAAATAATTTAATAGCGACGTTAAAAACGTTACTGCTGCAGTGGAAGCTAACGTGATATTGTTAGCTTATCTTTGAAGCCATTCAAAAATGTAAAAAGTAAAATTAACTTTCAACATATTAAATCTATATATCTATTGTAATTATAGATGTGGAAAAAACCCTCTTAATTTCAGTTCTGGCTAAAAGCCTAAATTTGATTATGTTTTAGTGAAGTTAGCGTAGATGCTAACACTACAGAGAGGCTTCGTGAAGGGAAGCTGGCTAACTTTAGCTTGTCAGTTCTTAGAAAAGAAAGACTAAACATTTATTCATTTTTATAAATACATATTTGTAACTGTCTGGTAAAATCTGTGCCAAAATCTGCTTCTCTGTAATTTTAGCTTGAGCTAAATTAGCTTTGGCTAACATATTAGGCTAATGCTAGTATAGTGAGCACATGCTGTGGATGATATCATATTATAAATGAGTAAAAACAAACTTTCCTTCAACTTGGAGTCACTTTACTTAATTGATTCAAAACTTTGAGGACATTTTACTGTTATTTTGTAAAAAATGCAGTTTTGCACTGAAGGTGTTTGATCAACGCTAGCTGCGGTTCAGCCTTTTAAAGATGGCCGTTCTTTCACATAAAATCAGTTTCCTAGTTTGATCCTCTAACATGAACAAACATCAGAAAAGCTAAACTTTGTTTTTATCTCTGCTCCCTGAATCCAAAACATTTCACTCCTCCAGAACCGGAACCAGATGAAAACATGAACAGAAACATTCCTGCCTGATTGATGCTTCTGTTTCCTCTGGCACCAAATGAGGGATTCACAAATAAATCCGTTCAGTCTGAATTTTTCAGCTCTCTGGACTCTGAACCAACAGACTGTTGATTTTACTCTCACGGCGCTGACTCAGCGTGTGACAGCAGCAGTCCTCTGCGGCGGCCCATCTTTCCCCTCTATCCGTACAGAAGCTGCAGAATCGGCCTGGACTTGGAGGCTGCAGAGTTTTCTTCTCAGACAATCTTTCGATCTGATCAGATGTTTCAGCTCCAACCTGCTGCATGTCTCTGAGTTCAGCTCAGGTTTTCTGTCTGATCAACTGCCTAGCATCACACGCTGCGTCTGCTTGCTAAAGCTAACTCTTCTTCACCTTGTAGACGTTTCAGTGATGGGTCACCATGTTCAAGCTGTAGCATCGCTGCTTTGCTAATCTGGGCTCTTCTCTTGCATTTGGAGCAGATGGATGTCAAACTCAGTGGTGGGCTAGCTAAAACGTCAGCTGCGCTAACCCTAGAGCACTAAACAAATTAGTTTTGCTAATGCTAAACTGATACATCACAGTACTTAGCAGAAGCTAATGCTAACACGCTACTTCAACCAGTTACACTCTGCAGAGTGAAACCTTTTTGTGCTAAAGGAAGTGATTCTTTCAGACGTGGGTTATTAGATGCACTGCATCATGGGTGGAAAAGTGAGGAGTTCCTGGTTTCAGATTGTTTACTAAAAATTATTCTGGAAGAATATGAAATTTTTTTAATCCAAAATGAAAATTATTTGAACAAAACAGCCAAGTAATTAGAATTTATCAGGAAAACTTAATTTAGGCAAAGCTAAGCAAGCTAAATGTTTTCAAAATTAGCTCAAGCGCTAAGCTAAACGTTAGCGCATTAGCTGAAGTGTGCCCACCACTGCCGGTTTTATTTCTTTGTATTATGATGCTCTGCTAGGTTTTATTCTTTTGTTTTTCCATCTGAAGTTTCAATCACTGGAGAAAAATATTTCAGCTGAATATTTAAGATTTTGTATTTCTATAGTTGAAACTTTTAATATTTCTGACGTCAGTGTCTTGTTATAGTTGATTTTTGATGATCTTTTTTCACTCTTTTGATATTTCTGCCTGGATGTTTTGCATGGATCCAGAAGAAATCTTTCAGTTTGTCAGAGATTAGGCCCTCGCTGAGCCTGTTTACAGCAGAGCATCCAACCGTTCATCCAACCATCCAGGCCTGGTTCTGGTTCCAGGCCAAACGCCACTGTTTACAGGATTTATTTAGCGTGTTTCTGCAGCGGAGGCGTCATGCTGTGGGACCTGAACGCCCTGCTAGCTAAAGTGGTTTAGCTTGTTCTCCAAAGTGCCTTATTGTTCTGTTCGTGTCTGGCTCGGTCCGAGAGAACCGCAGGGACAGGCGTCACACAGATCACACCACTCTTGTTTTCACTTGTTTTCTAGGTTTTTCACATCCTGTCAGTTGTTGCATCTTTTCAATTAAAGTCTCACTGCATCACGTCGAGCCGTTCGGTGTCGATCTGGATTATTGATTCTGTCATTTTTAAACTCATATTTCATTATAACAAGCTAACTACTTAGCAACATGTTAACTGTTTCAGTTTGAGTGTTCATTTAGAATATTAAGCTAAATATTTAGCTGGTATCCTAGCTGAAAACCAGAAGTGGACAACCAAAATAAAAGCTTGTTCATGGAACCTCTGTTTTTTGTCTTCTCCAACAGTTCAGTTTAAAACGAAGGATGAATCGTTTTAAAGGCTGACAGACATTTACTGACGGATCTACAGAGTCTACAGGTTCAGTCTGAACAGGAGGTTATCAGCTTTATTTTGATAGTACACTTCCTGTAGCTAAGTATTGAGCTAACTAACTTTTTAGCTCCTTAATTAGTCACATTATATTTAAACGTTTAGCTGTAAATCTTTAGTTGGTAAACTAAATATTAAGGTTGGAGATAAATATCTGAAAAGTTGACTATTAAGTTCCAATCTATACATTTCGCTCTGATCTGCTGTTGAAAATATGACACTAAAAATGAACTCCATTGTTTTTCTCTAAAACTAAATTAAATTTTCTGACTGTAACTTTACAAACAGCAGCAGGAACTGAAAACATGATGAGTTCCAGCTGGAGTTACTATGAGCCCATCAGGACCCCGAAGCAGAACCCTGTGGAGCTCCGCTCCGTTCCCTGCCTTACAGGAAACAGCTGCCGTGTTTCCGTGGGAACAGGACACGTGGTCCTGCTCCACTTCCTGCTGCAACAGGAAGTGGAGCCTCATGGCCATTTCAGAAACTGGAGGAGAAAGTTTTTCTCAGGTCGACGGTCAGATCCATCGGAATAAACTTTATTTCTATCAGTTCTACAAATTCATGGTTCATGTTTTTTAGTTCAAACCAGCAAAATAATAGATTTTAAATTTCTTACAGAAAAATGATTTTATTCTGCAGATTTGAACTGATTTCATGTTGGTCTCTGCTTCCCCCTGGTGTTGGCGGTCTAGTTTACAGCTTTAAAGTTGATTAATAGAAATAATCTCAGATATTGTTGGAAAGAATAACTAACTGCAGGCGGCCTAAACAAAGCCCGGCACTGTAGCAACAGGAAATCTGCTCTAAACTTTCCTGCTGCTGGTTTAATGCAACAGAACATCTAAACTTTAAATTTTGGTTATTAAAAAACTTTAATTCACATTAAGCTTTTATGTCTGAAACATTTAGAAAATATTGTTTTATTTTCACATCGAGCTGCAGCACCGCTGGGCGCCACTAGATGGTGGCAGCAGGCCAACAGTCACTGGACCAGAACCAGAACTAAACTGGTTTCTAACCAGTAAGTCTTTAACAGGTGACATGACGAGGAACCAGCATCTGTTATTAACCAATCAGGTTGGAGATTTTCTCGGGATGGTCGTTTCTCTGAACTGGACCGGACCGGACCAGTCTCATCTCCGGCCCGGCTGAGGTCCAGGTGGTCCAGTCAAATTCACACCCCGATACTCATTCATTTAAAAATGTAATAGTTTCAAACCGAATATTTAGCTCGGTTGAGCTAACGGCCAAACTAAATGTTTAGTTAAAAACTAAGCATTTAGTTTGTTTACAAACTGAATGTTATTTAGTTTTAACAATTTATCTAAACTAGTTTATTTAAACTAGCAATGTAAATATTAGCTTGCTAATTAAGTATGTTGTTAGCCATAATTACATGCTAATCTGCAATTAGCATGCTAGCTAAATATGTAGCTTTACAGCTACATATTAGCATATTAGTTTACAAGCTAAAGATTTAGCTCCAAGTTATTCATTTAGTTTGTTAAATATTTTGAGTTGAACCGGACGGAACCAGATGAACCGGACCCTTCCAGAAGCTTCCTGATCGGATCGTCAGGAGAGAACAGGGAGCTGCAATCTGCTGCAATCTGACTGAAGTTCAAAGAGCAGAAACGAGTTTTAAGGAGACGCTACGTTGAGAAAAGTCAAATTGAACTGATGGAATAAGCAGGAAGTGAAGAAGCAGACTGAAGTTTTTGTCGTCTTCAGGTTGTGCTTTGTGTTTCTGTCCAGCAGAGGGCGCCGCAGCTCAGCTCAATTAAAACCCCACCTGGTTGAGTTTAAACGTGCAGACGCTTTAATTGGCTGCTGGACGTCGTCTGTTAAAATGTCTCCGTTTCTGGGCTTCTTGTCGGTCCTCCAGGATTCCCGGCCAGAACTTCCCTCGCTCACTGAGTTCTGTTTAAAGTAGAGACAGAAGACGTGAAGCTGCAGGTTCCTGTCGGTTTTCTGCTCCTTCACAGCTTCATGTGAAGCTTTCTCTCCTCCTCCATCTTGCTGGTTTTCTCTTCGTCTCCATCTGTTCCTCCCGTTTCGTTTTGTCCCAGATTGTGTGGATTCCCTCCAAACCGGCTCCGGCTCTCCCATCAAACGTTACATGTATGGTCCCTCTGGTTTCACTGAAAGGCTGAGTTCCTACCATCCAACTCCAGTCTATTGGCCTAGTCAAAGTCTGGTATGGTTAATGAGGTGTGAATGCCAATTGACCTCTGACCTCTAAACTCTGACGCCTCCATCTTGTTTCATCTGGTGAAACAGGAAGTTGCTCTCAGCATCTTCAGAGGTTTTAGTGTCGTTTCCTGCAGTGGTTGTTGGTGCAGCGCCCCCACAGGCCAGGAGGGGAACAGGCTGGTTTGGGTCAGAACCACAGCAGCTGGAGGTGGAGCAGATAATGGAGTTCTGGGTCCAGTAGAACCGGGTCAACCGGACCATCAGGAGGGAAGCATCCAAACCTCCTGAGACTTGAGTTGAATTTGAAACAAAGTCCTGATCTATAAAACTCTGACGCTCAGAGGATCTGAACCTGCAGGTGGATTCACAGAAATCTTTCCTCCTCCTCTTCCTCCTCTTCTTCCTCATTCTCTTCTTCTTCCTCCTTCCTCCTCCTCTTCTTCTTCCTCCTCCTTCCTCTTCCTCCTCCTCTTCTTCCTCATTCTCTTCTTCCTCTTCTTCCTCCTCCTTCCTCCTTCTTCTTCCTCCTCCTCTTCTTCTTCCTCCTCCTCCTCTTCCTCCTCCTTCCTCTTTCTCCTTCCTCCTCCTCTTCCTCTTCTTCTTCCTCCTCCTCCTCTTCCTCCTTTTCTTCCTCCTCCTCCTCCTCCTCCTCCTCCTTCCTGCTCCTCTTCCTCCTCCTCCTCCTTCCTCTTCCTCCTTCCTCCTCCTCTTCTTTCTCCTCTTCCTCCTCCTCTTCCTTTTCTTCTTCCTCTTCCTCCTCCTCCTCTTCCTCCGCTTCCTGTTCTTCCTCATTCTCCTCCTCCTTCCTCCTCTTCCTCCTCCTCTTCCTCTTTTGGGGAAGTGTATCCTCAGGTGGAGTAGTGCTTTCCATGGCAACCCTCCGCCTGTGTTTCGTGTGTAATTATTGCTTTCACCATCGTTAGACGGGACAAAGGGAAGAACAACAGCATGGGGTCCTTTCTGCTCCCAGACAACAAGAAATAAACATGTCAGCGTTTAAAGTCGGCTTGCTGAGGTCCAAACCCGACATCCGGAACCAGAACTCGTTCAAATCTCACATTTTGCTCAATTTGTTTTCCTGCTGCAAACTGTTTCTGTCTGAGGAGGGAAAACAGGAAGCTGCAGGAACAGAGAGCAGCTAACAGAGAGGAAGCAGTTCTGGTTCTGAAGTCAGCTGCAGTTTGGAACGAACCAGAACTTTGGCTTCAGGTTTGATGTTTTCATGTGACGTCAGAACCAGAGAGGAGAGGCAGAGCGGCAGCCGCAGCTAGCTAGCTCAGCTAGCTAGCTCAGATAGCTAGCTCAGATAGCTAGCTCAGACAGAGAGCTAGCGCTCAGAGAGCTAACGCTCAGAGAGCTAGCTCAGAGAGCTAGCTCAGAGAGCTAGCTCAGAGAGCTAGCTCAGAGAGCTAGCTCAGAGAGCTAGCTCAGAGAGCTAGCTCAGAGAGCTAGCTCAGAGAGCTAGCTCAGAGAGCTAGCTCAGAGAGCTAGCTCAGAGAGCTAGCTCAGAGAGCTAGCTCAGAGAGCTAGCTCAGAGAGCTAGCTCAGAGAGCTAGCTCAGAGAGCTAGCTCAGAGAGCTAGCTCAGAGAGCTAGCTCAGAGAGCTAGCTCAGAGAGCTAGCTGCTTAACTGGACAGTTTTATTGAGCTAAATACTTTAATAAAATAAGATCTTGATAAACTTCTGGTTTCAAACCTGTTCATGTTAAGTCCAGCTAACCTTAACCCTTAACCCCTGACCCTCTAACTCAGTGCTTCTCAATTATTTTCCGTTACCCCCCCCTAGCAAGAAGAAAACTATTCGCGCCCCCCACTCCCCACCGTGACTATCCATCTCTGCATAACATTTTTTTTGCTGAAAAAACTCTAGCGGCTTATCGGCGTGATTGGGATGTAACGTATTTAAGTGACGCGCTAATTTATTTGGCTTCATGCTGTCCGCTGCGAGCATTTTTAGACACAGCAAACACACCGGTCTTTCCTCTTCTCCAACTGTAGTCACAGTGAAGCCAAGCGCTAAATACGCTTCCTCGTATTTCCTCTTCTTAGCTTTCGGTTGACTTTCTGTTGTCTCATTATCTTTGTCTCTCTCCGCTTTTCTTTTCATCCCTGTGAAAAACTTTTTCATGTTGGGGGTTGTTGAATAACGGAGGCCATAGACAGAACGCAGTCGGAGCTTTTTGTTGACTTAACACTGCTAACCAAGGCAAACCTGTTGTCTTGTAAGTCGTAAAATGTTGCACTGTCGCAAACGTGACAGAAGTAACAATGAGAGCGCCACTGCCGCCTACTGTGCGCAATTACACTTTATACTAGTACGGCCAAAAAAAAAGCCTGTTCCCCAGGATCACACGCCCCCCCAGGTATCGCACCGCGCCCCCCAAAGGTTCCCGCCCCACTATTTGAGAAGCACTGCTCTAGCTGGTTGGGGCTTCGGATCAATGTTCATCATCGACTGGCTCGTGGAAAAGCCCTGCAGGCACCGAGGGTGAAATGACGTTTTCAACAGACGTGAAACGACCGAACCGCTTTTCCCCGAAGGCGGAAGCAAACAGCCCCACCTGTACCTGGGTCTACAGTAACAGCTGAACATTTTCTCAAAATGTTTTAATGTATTTTGCGCTTCTACCCGCCTGTCCCTCTGTCTGCTGAGCGGTTTGTCTCCGCCTC
This sequence comes from Poeciliopsis prolifica, assembly GCF_027474105.1. Classification (NCBI taxonomy): domain Eukaryota; kingdom Metazoa; phylum Chordata; class Actinopteri; order Cyprinodontiformes; family Poeciliidae; genus Poeciliopsis; species Poeciliopsis prolifica. Next base: position 110,073 of record NW_026562552.1, read on the forward strand.
TCTTTCTTCTTGTCTTCCGTTTATCGATCCCATGGAGAGAGGCGAGTTTTAAAATCCATTGGAATCTGTAGTGGCGATTGTTTGTCAAACCAAACATCCAATAAAAAGTTCCATCAGCCACTATGAGGCACTGGGGTCCAGATTCTTAACACAGGCAAAAGAATCCCAAGGTCCAAACTTGTTGATTGTCTTGGTTGCTTTTATTTTCCTTTTATCCAAGCAATTACAATTATCAAACTTTTCTTTGTTCTCTGGCACTGATCTCTCTCTCTGATCTCTTGCACTGGTAAAAACCATAGGCCCCAAACCCAAATGCCTGTTGGTCCTTTACCAGGCCCCTACATTTATAGAAGGTGGACTGACCCGCCTCACTTCCTGTCTAGCTTACAAATGATAAAAAATAGGAAAAAATAAGAAAACAAAACAAAATATAAAATCAATTATTAACCTGCAAATAAACTCTGTAAATAATGCAAAAAATAGAAGTTTAAGAATAAACTAACAAAATTCAAATAGATAAAGAAATAAAGAATAAATAGCTCCAACAGAATCCTTTCATTTATGTCCAAATGTTTATTTTTCCTTCTCTACTACTGATAAGTGTTTGGATATTTTCATTTGAGTTGCTGTTACGCCTTTATAACATTATGTTGCATAGATCAGGTTGGAGAACTGGAGCACATGCTAAGTGCTAATGCTAATGTCTCCTGATTGACAGATTGAATAAACGCAGAGAGAACCGTTCCTGCAGAACCGGCTGCTTTCTGTCACTGTTCAGTTATTTACAATAAATGAACCTGCAGAAACCACGGATCAATTATTACATGTGCAACAAATTTCTGAGTTTCAAAAGTGATTTTTTTATTTATTTTAAGCCTCAGAAAATATTCATGCTTAATTTTGTTTCTGCTAATAAAATGTAGTTTTATTTTGATTATTTTTTGTTTGTGAATCTTTGTGATTTTAAGTCGCCTTCATTCATCTGGACCAGTTTGATTACACATTCACACCTCTAAAACACGAACCGGACTCACCAGGCAGACGGACTGGAGTTGGATTAAACCGGACCGGAGTTGGTCTGTTGTGAAGCAAGCAGCTGTAGTTTCTCCTTGTTTTCTGTGTGGTTTCATGGGATTCTTTCTCCTGTGTCTCCAAACAGTAAAAACAGCAAACTCCGTTTTGTTTTGCAGTTTGTCTCTAATCTGTGGACTTAATTAAGTCTCTGTCTGCCATCTGCTGCTTTAATGAACTCTGTTGGTATTTGTGCAAACCGCAGATCGGCCGTCAGCCGGCTCTAATTAGCGACAGGAACAAAGAGCAGCTTCATCTTGCAGTGATTCCCGTTCACTTCCTGCTGCTTTATGAACATGTTTTCGTGTCTCTGTTTGCCTCTAATTACTGATCTCCTTTAAATGCTCCTCTTTACCTCTTCACACAGCCAGTCTTTCCCTCTCGGTGTTCCGGTTCTCCGGGATATCAGCCCAACTTCAGCTTTCCCTGTGGATGATTCAGAGACTGTCCAATCAGAGACTTCCTCACCCAGGGGCGATTCTAATGCTGCTAGTTGAGCTAAACCAGTTGGTTTAGTGCTACTAGTTAAACCAAAGCAGCTGGTTTAGTGCTGGTTTAGTGCTGGTTTAGTGCTGGTTCAGTGCTGGTTTAGTGCTGGTTTAGTGCTGGTTCAGTGCTGGTTTAGTGCTGGTTTAGTGCTGGTTCAGTGCTGGTTTAGTGCTGGTTCAGTGCTGGTTTAGTGCTGGTTTAGTGCTGGTTCAGTGCTGGTTCAGTGCTGGTTTAGTGCGTTGAAGAAGCCAGTTCTGCTGATTTTATTGGGGTTTTCCTGCACTTCTCTGCTGGAGCCTGAACATGGCTTGGTTTCTGCCTGGTAACACTGCGGCTTCTTCAGCTTTAAATATCTGATATGAAACAGAGTGAATCGTTAGTGTAGCCGAACAGAACATCAGGATAACAGAAGCTGAAATCTGAATCAATAATTAATGAGCAGAATAAAATGTTTTTCTGATTCCCAAACAGCTCAGAGTGGATCAGCAGCCTCTCAGTCGTTTGGTTTGTTTCCTTTGAGGCGGTTTCAGTCACACTGTTTTCAGCACAATGAACCCAGGTGATAAAACCCCATAAATGCTCCCAGAATGCTCTGCTGCTGGCCCAGATTGGCCGGAATAATCCGCTAAACTTCGCTAGCAGCTCAATGTGGCTGATAAACACCTCAACAGGACATGTCCCTCCATCAGGACTCTGACCTTTGACCCCCAGCCATGTCAGTGAAGGGTTAAGAACAAGAGCAAATTAATTGATCCAAGTTCATCATTAACTTTGCTCCAGCAAGGCAACGCTGAGCCATTCACACTTCATCTCTGACAACCTGCTGCTAACGCACTGCATGCAAGCAGCTAACACATTGCTAACACATTGCTAAAAAGCCACAAACATGTCGCTAACAAGCAGTTAACACATTGCTAACACATTGCTAAAAAGCCACAAACATGTCGCTAACAAGCAGTTAACACATTGCTAACACATTGCTAACACATTGCTAAAAAGCCACAAACATGTCGCTAACAAGCAGCTAACACATTGCTAACACATTGCTAAAAAGCCACAAACATGTCGCTAACAAGCAGCTAACACATTGCTAACACATTGCTAAAAAGCCACAAACATGTCGCTAACAAGCAGCTAACACATTGCTAACACATTGCTAAAAAGCCACAAACATGTCGCTAACAAGCAGCTAACACATTGCTAACACATTGCTAAAAAGCCACAAACATGTCGCTAACAGGCTGCTAACAAGCAGCTAACATTGCTAAAAAGCCACAAACTTGTCGCTAATGCACTGCTAGCAAGCAGCTAATCCTCCCCTATTAACATTTTTATATTTCTCAAATTTTCAGAATTGAAATCAAATCAAGTCTGCAGAATAAATTTTGCCCAAACTTGACATCATCCATGATGCCCTTCGTCGTTCTGGCGGTTAAATATCCAGGATGTTCATCATCCCTGGAGTTTCTTTTTATCCTCCATGTTTTTTTGTACCTGGCGTTTTTCCACGACATCAGAAAACTTTGCTGCTAATTAAACGTCAGAAATAATTAAACCCTAAAATGTTAAGGACAATATTAGAGCTATTGGAGATCAAATTAAATCCATATTTCAGCAGATGGACAGATTGTGAAAAGGTTCTGGTAAAACACTGAAATGGACGGACCCGGATCGTTTGTCGGGTCCTGCGGCTCGGGTTCTGTCCGGCCAGCAGGCCGACTCTCCGGTTTCCTCCCTCCAGACTCTCAACCTGAACAGGTCGGCTCGTTTTCAGCCGTCTGATGTCAGATCTCCCGGCGGCGCCGACCCGCTCTGCTCGCTCTGATTGCGTCGAGCTGCTGCGGGACGTGATGATGATGATGATGATGATGAAACTCCCACTGCTCTCACATTTAGAGGAGAAACTGAAACTCGTTTACAGATAAATTATTTCAGCAGATGAAAACCGGCGGAGCGTGAAGAAACAGCTGCAGGGAGGAAATCCTCTTCTTCAGACACTGACCAGGAATTTCAATTCAGAGCAGAATCTGTCACAATAAATCAATTAATACATTAAAAATAACTCTTTCATTTTCATCTGCATGATTTATCGTTTCTCTTTCTACCAAAACTAGATTCAGCCTGTTGCTTCAGTCTTCCAGTGTTTAATGTTCATTACAGTTCAAAGTTCATCTTTATTGGAAATGGTTTATTTATTACAATAACTTCTACCATATTTATCACCCAGTAACATTTGTTATGTAACAATGAATCATTCCACAAGTTATTAATTAATATTAGTGTTTTCAAATCATTTTCCAATAATGTCATAATAAAGCAAGAAGACATTCTGGCGTCAATATCATAAAAATGACAATATTGCCAAAGTTTTTATGCATTTTCCAATCAGTTCCACTTTCCCCTCCCCTCTCCTTTTTTAAGGAGATAAATAAAACTTTTTCCAACTTCATCTGGAACAGTAAGCATCCTAGAGTGAGGCTGTCCCTTTTATATCTACCTTATGACAGGGGTGGTTTACAATTACCAAATTTATTATGGTATTTCTGGGCAGCCCAGATCAGAGCAGCTATGTTTTACTTTATATCCAAAGAGCCCCCAGTGTGGGTTACAATGGAGTCCCAGCATATCTCTATTCCTATAAACTTATACTTGTACTCATCAGACAGGAAAAAACTTATTAAACAAAGAAAAAACCCTTTTCTGAAAATACAATGCTGGTCTGGCAAAAGGTACTTGATTATTTGGGAGTAAAGCAGCAGCTATCCCAGTTCTCACCCATCTTTGGAAACAGGGACTTTGGTCCAGGTAGAACTGACCCGGGTTTTAAACTCTGGTCTGCTAAGGGGTTAGCTAAGGTATCTGATCTTTTTATAGGGAGTATTTATGTCATTCGAAGAACTTAAAAACAAACATGACATTCCTACTAAACATTTCTATAAATATCTTCAAGTTCGGAATTTCATTTTATCCAAGCAACAAAACAACCTTGATCTGCCCTCTTTGTCTTCATTAGAAGACATTATCATCAGCCACCTATATGGCAGAGGACAGGTGTCTCTAATTTATTCCTTGTTGGTTGACAACTGTAAGGAATCTTCGACTAATATCCTAAAAGCATGGGAAGTGGACTTGGGAGAGAACTTATCGAGTGAGGAATGGTCATTAGCTTGCACTTCGATTCACACACAATCTGCTAACATAAATTCCAAATTATTACAATACAAATGGCTGACTAGGCAATACATCACTCCAGCTAAACTGCATAATTTTAATCCTAATATTCCTGATACTTGCATTAAATGTACTTCCCAAAAAGGTTCTTTATTTCTGGGCGTGAAGAGGTAGCATTTTATTGATTGTGATAGGTCAGATGATTGGTAAAAAGGTTCCTTTGGATCCTAAAATGTGCATCTTGAATATTTATCCTGAGGACTTTGTTCTCCCAAACAACTTGAGATCCTTACTTAATGTCTCCTTTTTGGAAGCTAAACGTTGCATTGCCCTCTCTTGGAAGAAAAGGACATTATGTGGAATTTTACAATGGACCACACAAATGACATTCTACTTTGCACTTGAGAAAATCAGTTACTTTACTAAGAATAAGCTTGATAAATGTTGGCTGGTCTGGTCTGTCTTTTACACTTGGCTGTGCCAAAATGACATCCAACTTGATGGATGGAAAGATGGATGGCTATAAGGCCATATGGTGAGACAAATTGATGTTTACATCGGTTGGTCAATCGAGGGTCTGCTGCAACCCTGCCGTTTTTTTATTGTTTTTATTGTGTATATGCTCTTTGGGTTTTCCTCTGGTATAGGTCTACGTTCTAAGTATTTGTAATTACTGATGAAATAATGATTTAAATGTGTCATTGACTTATTAAAACTCATCTGTGTGTTTTGGTCCATCTTTAAATAATAGAAGTTTATCCATAAATTTCTTATTAAAAGTAAATACAGTAAAGCTTTCTGAAATATGGTTTTATTTGTGAGTTTATTAATTCACAGAAGTGTAAGTCGACAGATTGTAATGTTCAGTTTCAATGTTCATCATAAACTTCCCGTCGTTCTGTCAGTGAATGAACTGAACTTTCTTTCCTGCTCAGGATCCGGCGCTGACCATCACCAACAGAACCAGAGACGCTCGGCCTTCAGCCAAACCACTCACATCCATTTCTCTGTCAGCAGCAGCTCTGCATCCCGGGACGATTACAGCCCATTTCTATCCGAGGGCTGAGTCCAACACGGTGTGTCTGCTGGAGAGCTGGCAGAGATTAAACCTATTTGTCTTCTGGCAGCGACAGAAAGCTGAGAGGAGGACAAATGGAGAAAAACAGGGACAGTGGGACAAATCCTGGAGGAGAGACGGGATGCTGCTCCACGTTTGGAGAAAAGCAGAGATCATCACACCTCCAGAACCAGAACCAGATGGGTCTGGACTCCAGACAACCAACTGATTTCCACGTGTTAATATCTCGTTATGAAATATTTGAAGATTTATATCTTTTTCTTTAGGATTGAAATGAACCACAAACCTGACATAAACGGACTCTCGTTGAACCGGACCGGACTCTCGTTGGACCGGACCGGACTCTCGTTGGACCGGACCGGATTCTCGTTGGACCGGACCGGACTCTCGTTGGACCGGACCGGACCGGACTCTCGTTGGACCGGACCGGATTCTCGTTGGACCGGACCGGACTCTCGTTGGACCGGACCGGACTCTCGTTGGACCGGACCGGACTCTCGTTGGACCGGTGATATTGATGCAGAGCCAGAGGAGATTATTTAGTCTCCTAACAGCAGCTGATTATTTGCGACTCCTGATTTGGTGAAAAAGTGACTCCAGGATGAGTTCATGGTTCTCATCCTGGAGGAACCGCAGCAGATGAGGCTCATCAGAACCGCCTGCTTCGTTCCTCTCATCGTCTGCTGACGTGTTTCAGAGGAAGGATAATTGCTTCACAGCCAGTTAGAGCTGAGCTGAACATTAAACCCTCGGTCAGGTCGCCTCAGCAGAACCAGAACCGATCAGCGAAGCAGAACCTTGAGAGTCCAGAAGCATGTCCAGATAAACGGCGACACCAAGAACTTTAAACCTGCATTGGATTCAGTTCAGCATGTCAGACAAATAACTGTTCAGCTGGAAGATTTTTTGTTTTGTGGACCAACCTGCATGTAGAAGAAAGATGTTGAAGTTCTGGATCCAGTAGAACCGGGTCAACTGGACCTAAACTGCTGTAATTTTCACACATTACAGAAACATCAGATCAAATGAGCAGAGCTTCTCCTGTCCTCACGATTCGTTGTTGTGATTCTTCCTTTGTCCTGAAGGCCCAGAAGAACCCAGAAGAACCTGGGCTCAGATGTTTATGTTTCTGCTGTACAACATTTTGTATCAGAACATTTATGATGCTGCATGAAAGAACAGAGAAAAGCAGCATTTGAACCTCCTGAAGGCGTCTGAAGCCTCCCACCTGGACACATGTCCACCTGGACACATGTCCACCTGGACACAGGTCCACCTGGACCCGCGTCCACCTGGACACGCGTCCACCTGGACACATGTCCACCTGGACCCGCGTCCACCTGGACCCGCGTCCACCTGGACACAGGTCCACCTGGACCCGCGTCCACCTGGACCCGCGTCCACCTGGACACAGGTCCACCTGGACACATGTCCACCTGGACCCGCGTCCACCTGGACCCGCGTCCACCTGGACCCGCGTCCACCTGGACACAGGTCCACCTGGACCCGCGTCCACCTGGACACAGGTCCACCTGGACACAGGTCCACCTGGACCCGCGTCCACCTGGACCCGCGTCCACCTGGACCCGCGTCCACCTGGACTCTGATTCTGTGGTCTGAGTGAAACTGGCTCGGTTTGTGTCTGATGGAACAAAATGGCCGACCCGGACTCTGGACCTTTAAAGGCCCAGAAGCTGCAGGTTAAATAAAATAATATTTCTGAAACTGTGGTTATTTGGAGGCGTTTAGATATGAGATCGATTCATTATTTAATATGGAATAAAATCTGATTTCTCATTTTAGTGATGAGTGAATTCAGATGAATTATTCACAGCAACATTAATCTAGAAATAGATTTGAGCTCCAGAAACAGCTGCGCATTTTATTCTCTATGAAGCCTCAGTTATTGATACTGTATTAGTTTAATATTTGTCTGTAAATATTTTCCACCTCTGCTCCACTAGAAGTTCTGGTTCCAGTAGAACCGATTCTACTGGACTCCGTCTGGACGGTCCCTGATGGACGGGCCAATCACAGGCGAGGTGCGCTGCGATTGGTCACAAGTTTCATGCAGAATGATCTCAGATATTGATGTCATTTCTCTTCCTCTGGTTTCTGTCCTCAGGCGACATGAATACGCAGCATCTATCTGTTGCCCAGATGCATGCTGGGAGATCTGGACTGAGGCAGCTGCAGTGTGTTTCTGCTAGTTGGTCTGTGAAACGTCTCTCATGGTTTCTGTCCTCAGCGGCCGGCGTCCCTCAGGGAACCGGTCCTCTCCAGGAGGGAAAAGCCGGGACGGATCCAGATGTCTGGGAAGGGATTTCCCTGCATGGCTGAGCAGCTGCTGCGTCTCGCCGTCCTGCCAGAACCGGTCCAAACCTCTCAGTGAAGAACGATGCTGCTGCTGAAAACCATCAAGCTGATGTGAGCAGAATCAGCGGATCCGACTCCCAACAGACGGTCCACCGAGGGACCAGAACCCCAGGGACCAGAACCCCCAGGGACCAGAACCCCCAGGGACCAGAACCCCGAGGGACCAGAACCCCCAGGGACCAGAACCCGGGAGCCCTGCTTCAGTTTTCATCCAGGTTGTCCAAACTGAACCGGGTCAAAGATCTGCTTTACTAAACGTTTGTTGCACACGGCCTTGTTTTTATGAAAATGCTCCATTTCGTCGTTAAAGAGGAAAAACCTGAAAACATGAAGCAGTTTCTGCACAGAAAGAGTCTGAAAGGTGCATAAACTTTCTGCCTGTTTGTCTTCATCACCTTCAGATGAAAAGCTGCAATAAACTAACAGATTCCATCCGGATCCAGTTATCAGCTCCACTGGAGCTGGAGACGTTATTAGAATCTGAATGAAGGCCAAACAAACAGTTTTCATAAAGCAGGTTCAGAGAGCAGCACATATTTCATATTTTCTGTCCATCAGCTCAGAGCCGCGCTTCATCTTCTTCCATCTCCAGGTTTGAGTTTCATGCAGAGGAACGGAGCAGATCTCTGTTATTGATGGAGATCAATAACTCAATAACTGATATGCTGCAGGAAACACCTCCAACCATCTGACCAAAACAACAACCAGGAGACAGGAAGCAGAACCGAACTGGACCAGAGACGTTTTCAAATCCGACAATATTCTGGAGATGGAACAAGGAAATCCTAGAAACCAGTTTAAAACCAGTGGGGAAGCTAACGACTTTGCTGTGCTAACCCTAATTATCATCAATATTAATTTGCTAATTCAACATCATTTAGCAGGAGCTAACATTGTTGACAAAACAACTGAGTGAATTAGCATTTAAAATTGAGGCAGAAAAAAATCATTTAAAGGAAGTTAAAGATTTTCAAAGTTAGCAAAATCACAAAACAGAACATTAGCTCTGCTAGGCACATTAGCTCTGCTAGCAGCACAGCTAGTAGCACATTAGTTCTGCTAGCAGCACATTAGCTCTGCTAGTAGCACATTAGCTCTGCTAGCAGCACATTAGCTCTGCTAGCAGCACATTAGCTCTGCTAGCAGCACATTAGCTCTTCTAGCAGCACATTAGCTCTTCTAGCAGCACATTAGCTCTGCTAGTAGCACATTAGCTCTGCTAGCAGCACATTAGCTCTGCTAGCAGCACATTAGCTCTGCTAGTAGCACATTAGTTCTGCTAGCAGCACATTAGCTCTGCTAGTAGCACATTAGTTCTGCTAGCAGCACATTAGCTCTGCTAGTAGCACATTAGCTCTGCTAGCAGCACATTAGCTCTGCTAGTAGCACATTAGCTCTGCTAGCAGCACATTAGCTCTGCTAGTAGCACATTAGCTCTGCTAGCAGCACATTAGCTCTGCTAGCAGCACATTAGCTCTGCTAGCAGCACATTAGCTCTGCTAGCAGCACATTAGCTCTGCTAGTAGCACATTAGTTCTGCTAGCAGCAAATTAGCTCTGCTAGCAGCACATTAGCTCTGCTAGCAGCACATTAGCTCTGCTAGCAGCACATTAGCTCTGCTAGTAGCACATTAGCTCTGCTAGCAGCACATTAGCTCTGCTAGCAGCACATTAGCTCTGCTAGTAGCACATTAGCTCTGCTAGCAGCACATTAGCTCTGCTAGCAGCACATTAGCTCTGCTAGTAGCACATTAGCTCTGCTAGCAGCACATTAGCGCATTAGCCAGGTTGTTTCCTCCGGCGTGTAAACATCCTGCTCAGATAAAACTCTGACGCTGTTTTTCCAGAGTTTCCAAAGTTCCTTCAGTTTTATTTTAATTTATAAAAACAACTCAGTTCAGAAGCAAACTGATTGATTTTGTTTCTGGAACAGATAGTGAGCTGGGATTGATAAGTGATTGTGTTAGCAGCTGATCCGATTTGAAACCTCCTTCTGTCTCCCTGAAGTCAACATTCAGCGTCTCTTTAACATATTTTATGTTTCTGACTGAAGGTTAACGAGCCGATCGATCAATCGATCGGCTTTCCACATCGCAGCAAAGCAGCTTCATCTGAATTTCTGGACTTTTGTGAACTTTAATTGCTGCTGGATTTGAAACGGCCTTTAAAACACAGTGTCTGCATCGGGACAGTTAATGTGTAATAAACTTTAAAACCTGTTGCTTCTGCCTACTGGTAACAGCTAACTAAGTAGTAGTTAGCTACTACTTAGCTAACTAAGTAGTAGTTAGCTGTTACCAGCCAGAAGAACGTCGCTCTGTTTGGCTTCATGCTTCTTTAATAATGGACGACATTTTATCTGTTAATTCAATTTATTTTCCTCTTACATATAAATCATGTAAGATATTCAGCTACAAGCTAAATATTTAGCTTAACATTACATATTCAGAACACCAACTAAATAATTAGTTGGTTAAACATTTAACTTGATAAAAATATTTAGCTTGCAATGTAAACATTTAGAAAAATATTTAGTTGCTTAACTAAGTATTTTGGTTGCTAAGTAATTTAGTTTGAATCTGACATTTAGAAGTGGATGAAAACTGATGAGTTGTATTTTCTCTGACAGGCTGAATATTGCAGATTATTGTTTATTTGTGTAACTTTACAGCAACGCCTCACTGAAACGCTTTAGCATCTTGAAATGTTTTAGCATTTAGCATCTTGAAACGTTTTAGCATTTAGCATCTTGAAATGTTTTAGCATTTAGCATCTTGAAACGTTTTAGCATTTAGCATCTTGAAACGTTTTAGCATTTAGCATCTTGAAACGTTTTAGCATTTAGCATCTTGAAATGTTTTAGCATTTAGCATCTTGAAACGTTTTAGCATTTAGCATCTTGAAATGTTTTAGCATTTAGCATCTTGAAATGTTTTAGCATTTAGCATCTTGAAACGTTTTAGCATCTTGAAATGTTTTAACATTTAGCATCTTGAAACGTTTTAGCATCTTGAAATGTTTTAACATTTAGCATCTTGAAACGTTTTAGCATTTAGCATCTTGAAATGTTTTAGCATTTAGCATCTTGAAACGTTTTAGCATTTAGCATCTTGAAATGTTTTAGCATTTAGCATCTTGAAACGTTTTAGCATTTAGCATCTTGAAACGTTTTAGCATTTAGCATCTTGAAATGTTTTAGCATTTAGCATCTTGAAATGTTTTAGCATTTAGCATCTTGAAACGTTTTAGCATCTTGAAATGTTTTAACATTTAGCATCTTGAAATGTTTTAGCATTTAGCATCTTGAAATGTTTTAGCATTTAGCATCTTGAAACGTTTTAGCATCTAGCATCTTGAAATGTTTTAGCATTTAGCATCTTGAAATGTTTTAGCAAAGCCAAGCTTTTAATTTGGTGTTCTGAGGGAACAGAGTCTGCCTGGACCAGATCCAGTGTTGGACCCGGGTTGGACCAGGGCCTCCTGCTCATCTGGGTTCGTCCTGCTCATCTGGGTTCGTCCAGCTGAAACTGGAACCACTGGCAGCGCAGAGATGGAAACATTCAGCTGAAAATGTCTCTGAGCGATCGATGAAGGTTTCAGAGCAAATTAAAAACCTTTAAATAGGACATCAGCTCTGCAATCAGGACAACCAATCAGACGTTTCTGTCCGGATTTAAACGTAAATCCCCTCATGGTTCACTGAACCACTTCCAGCAGAAACCGCTGATGGTCATCATCATCCTCCTCTTCCTCCTGACAGGAACCAGCTGCAGACCAGATGCTCGTTATTTAGGCTGATGCTCAGGTCCTGGTATTGATCAGAGGCTGATGGATCTGCAGATCATAAACCTTTTCTCCTCCTCCGTTAACCAGCTGAGGTTAACCAGCTGAGGTTAGCTGGTTGACCCTCAGTGAGACGGGTTAGTTACAGGTTAACCCAGATCCATAAACCAGCTTTGCTCCTCAAGCAAATAAAATCTGATTAAATATGGAGCTGATCAGATTTTACCAGGTTGAAACAAACATTTATTCATTCATCTATAAATGTCAGTTTCAAACTAAACTACTTAATGACTGAGTGAAATGTTTAGCTCACCAAATCTAGATCTGGCAAACAGAAATTATTTAGCTAATTAGCCAGTCTTTGTAATTAGCTGAATAATTAGCTAAATATTGTGGTGATCTGGCTCCTGGTGTCGCTTTGTTCTGCACTGAAACAGAGAAACTCAGTTCACTGCTTCCATGAAAGTTTCATCCATTTTTACAATAAAACATGATATTGTTAAAGTTATCAGGTAAAATAATCTCTTTTTTATCTTTGCATCACGTTGTAATGTATTTCCAGTTAGTGTTGCTTTGATGATTTTCATGTTTCAGAAATCCTTTAATCTTCATGGCAACCATTCAGCTGTTAAAACACCTGGGTGGACTTAGCCCCGCCGAGGCACAGCTCTTCCCCCGCTCTGCTCCTTCAGACTAGCCAGCAGCAATTACTAAACAGCAGCTGAGCTCATTTTAGGAGCTGCTGCTGCAGGAGCTTCTTAAAGAGACAGAGACCCATTTTCAAGCCATTAAATCAAGAAGTCAAAATTATTTTCAAGTCATTTTGAATGTAAAAAGCATTTTTCTAACAACTGACGCAGCGTCCAGCAGCTTTGTTCAGCAGACAGATGAGGCGTGTCCGTCCGTCCGTCAGCCTCCAGAACAGAAGCTCCTGCAGGTTCAGTTTCCTCTGAATGAAGCGAATCGTGTGAAGCTCTCAGGTTGACAGCAGCGCGTTGCTGTTTCCACCTGAACGCAGCTCTGTGTCCAGCTGCATTCAAGCTGCTGACAGCTTGTTGGACACAGACATGTGCAGGAGTCCAAACCAGCCTGGAGACACGAGGAGACGGCGAGGGGCAGCGGAGGGAGACGACTGACAGAACCAGAACCACGACTCCTGCTGCTGACAGACGCAGGAGTCCAGAAAACAATCATGTAGATGCAAAAGACTCATCAACAGTAAAGCAGCCGTTCATCATCAGCAGCAACACGAGTCATCAGAAAAACATTCATTGAAATCTCACAGCTTCACACTAAATGTTTAGTAAGTTAGCAAAACGTTTTACCAGCAAACCAAATATTTAGTTAGAAACCTACATATTTAATTAGCAATTTAAATATTTAGCTCTAAGCCAGCTAAAATTTAGTTTATGAACTAAATAGCAAGCTGAGAGTTAAACATTTCACTAATCTGCAAATCCACCTGCCAATAAGAGGAAGTGGACTATCAAAATAAAAGCTGGGGCTTGTTATCCATCAGTCCAAGTAGCTGGAACTGCTCAGGTTTCCTCTCACATCTGGACATAATTAATACACATTTCTGCTTTCACAAAGTGTTGTTTCCATGGAAACCGACCAAACGACCACAGAAGTCACCAGTTTCAGGTGAAAGTTCCTGTTTACAACCGGCAGCTGCAGCGCCGGCTCCTGATTGGCCGATCCTCATTAACCCCCGAATCAGAGACGAGTCACCTGGGCTCATCAGCAGAAGCGATTAAAAACCCGCTGAACAGCGTTAATTAGGCAACCCGGGGTCAGCTGGAGGGCCAGGCTTTAATCAGCAGACAGGAAGTTTCCAACGACTTCCAGGTTCCTCAGGGTTTCTGTTTACGCTGATGAGACTGCGACTCATGACATGTGTAAGTCTGTCTCATGCAAGACGTCTAAATACTGAAACTATTCACCATAAATCCAGACAAACTTTCAACTAGTAAATTGAAATAGGTAGAAGAGCTGCAAGTAAACAGGAAGTTCCATCCATCTTGTCCGGGTCGGGTCACGGGGTCAGCAGCCTAAGAATGGAGGCCCAGACTTCCCTCCTCCAGCCTCTAGTTCCAGCTCTTCCAGGGAATCCCACAGCGTTCCCAGGCAGCCGGGATCATCGTCCCTCCAGCAGGTCACGGTCTTCCTGTCCTTCCTGTCCTTCCTGTCCCCTGTGGACCTGAACTCCTCACAGGGAGCCTCCATCCTGACCAGGAGCCTGAGCCTCAGCTGGTTCCTCTCCGGGTGGAGGAGCGGCAGCTCCTCTCCTCTCCGGGTGGAGGAGCGGCGGCTCCTCTCCTCTCCACCTGGAGAGGAGAGGAGCCGCCGCTCCTCCACCCGGAGAGGAGCGGCAGCTCCTCTCCTCTCCAGGTGGAGGAGCGGCAGCTCCTCTCCTCTCCGGGTGGAGGAGCGGCGGCTCCTCTCCTCTCCACCTGGAGAGGAGCGGCGGCTCCTCTCCAGGTGGAGGAGCGGCGGTTCCTCTCCGGGTGGAGGAGCGGCGGCTCCTCTCCTCTCCACCTGGAGAGGAGCGGCGGCTCCTCTCCTCTCCGGGTGAGGAGCGGCGGCTCCTCTCCTCTCCGGGTGGAGGAGCGGCGGCTCCTCTCCTCTCCAGGTGGAGGAGCGGCGGCTCCTCTCCTCTCCGGGTGGAGGAGCGGGCGGCTCCTCTCCTCTCCAGGTGGAGGAGCGGCGGCTCCTCTCCAGGTGGAGGAGCGGCGGCTCCTCTCCAGGTGGAGGAGCGGCGGCTCCTCTCCTCTCCGGGTGGAGGAGCGGCGGCTCCTCTCCTCTCTCCTGGAGAGGAGCGGCGGCTCCTCTCCAGGTGGAGGAGCGGCGGTTCCTCTCCAGGTGGAGGAGCGGCGGCTCCTCTCCAGGTGGAGGAGCGGCGGCTCCTCTCCTCTCCAGGTGGAGGAGCGGCGGTTCCTCTCCGGTGGAGGAGCGGCGGCTCCTCTCCTCTCCACCTGGAGAGGAGAGGAGCGGCGGCTCCTCTCCTCTCCGGGTGGAGGAGCGGCGGCTCCTCTCCTCTCCACCTGGAGAGGAGCGGCGGCTCCTCTCCAGGTGGAGGAGCAGCGGTTCCTCTCCGGGTGGAGGAGCGGCGGCTCCTCTCCTCTCCACCTGGAGAGGAGCGGCGGCTCCTCTCCTCTCCGGGTGGAGGAGCGGCGGCTCCTCTCCTCTCCAGGTGGAGGAGCGGCGGCTCCTCCCTCTCCGGGTGGAGGAGCGGCGGCTCCTCTCCTCTCCAGGTGGAGGAGCGGCGGCTCCTCTCCAGGTGGAGGAGCGGCGGCTCCTCTCCAGGTGGAGGAGCGGCGGCTCCTCTCCTCTCCGGGTGGAGGAGCGGCGGCTCCTCTCCTCTCCACCTGGAGAGGAGCGGCGGCTCCTCTCAGGGTGGAGGAGCGGCGGTTCCTCTCCAGGTGGAGGAGCGGCGGCTCCTCTCCAGGTGGAGGAGCGGCGGCTCCTCTCCTCTCCAGGTGGAGGAGCGGCGGTTCCTCTCCGGGTGGAGGAGCGGCGGCTCCTCTCCTCTCCACCTGGAGAGGAGAGGAGCGGCGGCTCCTCTCCTCTCCGGGTGGAGGAGCGGCGGCTCCTCTCCTCTCCGGGTGGAGGAGCGGCGGCTCCTCTCCTCTCCGGGTGGAGGAGCGGCGGCTCCTCTCTGAGCTTCTCTCTGAGGGAGAGCCCAGCCACCCGGTGGAGGAAACCCATCTGGGTCGCTTGTATCCATGACCTGGTTCTCTCTGCCGTGACCCAAAGCTCATGATGATGGTCGGAACGTAGATCGACTGATGAATCGAGAGCTTTGCTTTCTGGCTCGGCTCTCTTCACCAGGACGGACCGGTCCGGCGCCGGTCCGCCTGTCGATCTCCCCTCTCTCCTTCCCTCCTTCCCTCGTCCCCTTGGGGCAGGACACGCCCTCCACATAGAGAAGGCACTCCACCCTTTTCCGGCTCAACACCACGGCCTTGGATTCGGAGCCACTGATCCTCGTCCCGGCCGCTTCGCACTCGGCTGCGAACCGTTCCAGCGAGAGCTGCAGGTCACGACCCGATGAAGCCAACAGGACCACATTATCCGCAAAACGCAGAGATGGATCCAACGGCCACCAAACCGGATCCTCTCAACAGCTTGGCTGTTCCAGAGATTCTGTCCATGAAAATAACGAACAGAATCGCTGACAGGAAGTGGAATTGGTTGAATCTGGTGCTAAGCCCCGCCTCCTGGATAACTGAGTGCTTCTGGCAGTAAACTGTTGAAACAGTGATGCTGTTTGCGTTTCATTGATTTGTTATGAAGTGAAGAGATATATCAAAACTGAACAGCAATAATTTAGTTGGCCTATCATTAAGGCTGAATATAATCCATATTTTCACCATGGATCCATTCATTTTAAATGTTAGCTTCAATATAATATCGGCTCAAATTAAAGTATTGAGATCCAAGCTAAATATTTAGCCGCGAACGAACCAGCGACTCGCTGCTGCTGATCAACGTTTTATTGTTTTAGTTTGGCGGGTCAACACGAAGAGTCACGTGACTCAACACTTGTCCTCCATCTTTGATTCCAGCGTCCCAAACATGGGGCAGAAAATAATCACCAACATGAAAAACAACATTTATGATCAGCAGACAGAAGCTTGAAAGTATTCACACCCCGACGCCGACTCAGCGCTGCTTCAACTCTTGTTGCTTCTCTGCAGAAAGTTGTGGTCAAAATCATTTTAGCAGCTTTTGCAACATACGACATCTGGGGCTCCTCCCACCAGAATCAGCTCAGAGTGATATGTGGGCTTTGACTAGGCCACTCAGGCACATTCTCCTGGTTTCTGAGCCGTTTTAGCCGGAACATTGACTCAGATTGTCCTGCAGGACTTCAGGGTTTGCTGCTGGGGAGCAGAGCATGATACTGCCACCACCATGCTTCACAGTGGAGGGTGAGTTTGTGGTGATGTGCAGGTTTTTTTCTTTGGTTTCCCAAAAATGACCAACAAGTAAAATTTTGTCTCATCAAAGGAAATGATGTTCTGTTAGTGGACCTGGTGATGTCATGCAGGTGAGTAACCATGGCAACAGCTCTGAGACAGGAACCGCAGGTTTTACATTTTAATTAAATAATTATTAAAAACAAAGTTGTTTTTTTCTGCAGGCTGTGAGGAAAAACTTTTTACAGACTGTATATCAGAACAACAAGGACGGACAGCAGGACTTCCTGTCCAGGTTTCGCTCAGATCGGTTTCCAAACCCAGGATTTGAACTATTACATTATGTGTTCAACCAGAGGCCCGGGGTCCAAATTCGGCCCGCCTTAGTTTTCTCTGGGGCCCTCTAGACATTAGAAAGGAACGTTAGTTCGACAGCCATGTTTTAAATGATGAAATCAAATGTCCAAACAAATCCATACATAACTACAGATAAATAATGTAACAGGGTCACCAGGTCAGAGGTCAGGACTCTGGCTCTATTTTTGGGGTTAAAGGTTGAAAGGTTTGTGGACTCCTGGTCTAGAGTCACTTTCCATGGACTGATGATGTAAATAAATGTGGGAAAGTTTCTGAGATGAAAAATGTCCAAACTGCCGAATCGGACCCGGTTTCAGTCAGACAGACATGAGGACGGACAGAAGCGTTACGGATTCTGTCCTTTCCTCGTCCGATCCGTCGATTAGCCTCTTCTGTCTGCTTACACGCGCACGCTGCAGCTTATATAACCATGTTTTCTGTGGCTGGCGGCAGTCAGACAGAAACAGAGCGAGGAGAATAAAAGCTGAACTCCCCTGGTTCCGTCCATCAGCTGAGCCCAGTTGCCCGGCGCTGGACGGGAAATGTAACTCTGGTTCTGATCCGTTTCAATGACATGTACGGCTTGTAACATTTCATCATTCTCTGGCTTTAAAAACAGTTTTTAAAATCTCATTATTTCTCAAGTTAATTTACACTGAGGGTTCTGGTCGGGTTCTAGAGCTGGGAAACGGACCTGGAAGTCCAACAGACGGTTTCTGCAGAGATACTCAGTTTGTGCTTTTAAATCTACTCACATGGTTTCCTGAACATGCTGGAGAACAGAGGGGCTCGTCGCCGCATGCACAACAACACGCCATGCGTCCGCCGCAGCGTGAGGGACGGCTGAGGATGCAAACGTCTCTGAAGGCAGCTCTTCATCTACAAAATGCTTTGTAAAATACAAAAGTTTTAGCAAAACACCAACACAGTGTAATAACAACAGCAGGGAACATGAAGCGCCTCCCTGCTCGGCATGCTGTCTGCAGGCAGGCGGCGCTCCGATTGGTCACGTTGAGTTTGTGAGCTTTTCTGCTCTCGGCCGTCGTCGGCTCTGCATGCACAGCGGATGCTCAAGGTGCTGCACTGAGCATTTTTACACACGGCTAAAGTCTGACCTGAACTGGGGCAGAAACCTCATGATGTTTCCTCCAAAGGTTCCTGCTGGGCGGATGACAGCCAGAACACACCGCTTGCATCTGATCAGGAAGCCTCTGACCGGCGGCCGGTCTACAGACCACTGGACTAGATCCATTATTCAGACCAGAGTTTGAATCAGAAGTCTTGCCAATGTAAACACTAGGAAGGATCAGAAAAGAGTCTCAGCCTTTTCTGATAGTAACGGACTTCAGTTGGTATTTGTGTGGCTATTGTTTTACACTTCCTATCGTATTCATGATGTTCCCGTCAAATTGATAATTAGTTCCGACCAGAATAGTCCCTGAGATCTGACAGTTGAAGACCAAAACATCAGATCAGCCGATGTACACATGTTAAAGATGACACACAGACTGCTGGCGTCGCCCTGTGAGTGAGTCTACAGGCCTCCAACTAAGACCGATGCTTTCTCTGGCACAAATAATCGATCTTGCGAGTCCAGTCAGTGTAAAAAGTCAGATGCAAATGGTGTGTTTATCCTACAAGCTCTGGAATACTTGGACAGGTCCAAACAGCAACAGTCACCAGGTGGATGGACCTCATGGAGCCCGTTGACCTCAGAGTCACTTGCAGAATCTCCAAAACGTGAAAACTGTGATGAGAACTTCCTGATTCACGCTGAGCTAATCCAGCTACACTGTGCAAATTACCGGCTGACTGAACCTCCCTGGAAAGCTCTACAGCTTTCTGGTGGTGAAAATCTGAAGAACCTTAGAGAAGCTCCAAAGGATTTGCTCTGTCCTTGTGGATCCACAGAGAACAGAGAAAGAACCAAGACAGGAACTGAAGTCCTGGATGAGGACGTGAGGACAGACACTGTGGTGAGGTGTGAGGTAGTGCCACACAGGTTCAGGTGGGATCTGCTCTGAGCTCCTTCTTCTGAAGGTGGAGGACGTCAACCAGCAACAGGCAGATCCAACAAGGAGAATCAGATGGAGCAGGTGAGACGGGGTCACCTGTGAACCTCTCAAGGCAGAGGCAGGTTCTACCAGCTGCTGTCTGCAAAGACCTTCTCAGCTGGTGAAGCCTGTATGGTTCATGTGAAGATGCTCAGAGGTTGTTTTCCACAGTTTCAGGACCAACATAGTGACATTAATTGTAGCGGAGCGTGACACCTTGTGGTCAATGACTTCCTGCACAAGTGGCATGGCCAGCTAGCTCAAAGGAAGTGGGGTGGTGTCATGACCTCCTGACCATAGAAACAGCTCAACCATCCAACGATCCTGCAGGAACGTCCTCTGAAAGTCCACTGATGTCAAGGTCCAGTTCTGATTCTGGTCAAATCCATCAGACAAGACACTACAAGTACCCAACATGTCATTTCTGAAACCTCTGACCTCTCACAGCTTCTGCCATCAGCTTCCACCGGACCGGCAAAAACCCAGCAAAACTCTGAGGACTGTTTGACTTTCTGGTCATTGTGATGACTTGTAAGTAAAGAAGAGGCAGGATTTCTCCAACCGTGCAGTCAAGGATGGTCCGTAGACCAACCGGCACATTGAAAGTCTTGCTTTCTGACTCCGCTCTCTCCTCACCGCAGTGGACCCATGCAGTGTCCACATCGCATGTCTATCAATCTCCTTATCCATCCTCCCTTTACTAATGAACAAGACCACAAGATGGATGAACTCCTCCACTTGAGGGAGGAACGTCCCTCCAACCCGGAGAGGCCAAAGCGGCCCGGCCATCGTCTCAGATTCCAGGTGTCTGACACTTGGCTGTGAATCGTCCTAGTGAATTCTGTAGCTCTAGGCCAGAAAAAGCCAGCAGAGCCACATCATTCGTATAAAACAATCCACAGATTAACAAACTCAGCCTTCTCGGCACTCGGCTACGCCTGTAATCCTGTCCATATAAGTTATGGGCTCAATGTGAGGAATATGACAGCAACACTAGCAACGTGCCGGGTGTATATGTCAACTTGTTTCCCAGCCACAAATTTTTCTGGACGAATGCAAGTGATTGTTGCCTCATTGCGCAAGTCCCACAGGAAATAAATGGAGAGGGAGCGAGATCGCCTCCTACATGTCAGGCCCTTCATGAACAGGACTGGTGATAAACGGCAGCTTCACCGGAGTTCAACATGCACCAGAAACAGCTTAGTGTCAGTGACGCCTGTGCAGAGAATCCCTAATGAAGGTCCCTGGATACTCATGGAGGACTCCTACAGGTACCCGTGAGGGACATGGTTGAAAGCCTTCTTGAGCTCAAACAAATGTGGGCCAGTTGGGCAAACTCTCATAAGCCCTTGTGCACCCTGCGGAGGATGTAGAGCTGGTCCAGTGTTCCCTGGCCAGACGGAAACCAAACTGCTCCTTCTGGAGGTCCAACTGCCTATTCTTTGTTCAACTATGTTCTTAGTTCTGGGATGTCAAAACCTCTCAAGGTTTCGTTTCAACAAATAAATGATCAATGGAAATGTTGACTGAACCTTTCAGACGCCTATCTAGGGGGGATCAGATGGACTTTGGATCTACAGGTCTATGATCTTCAGCAGTTACCAGGAGAACAGCAGCATCTTCACCTTCATCCAGAGGAAGACGAGTGCCGCTTAAGGGGCTTGCCATTGGGAATTGTTATTGGATATGAAAGGCAGCAAATGTTTCAGTTGATGACATCATTTAAAGTACTAAACTGGCAGCAGCAAAACAGGAACCAAGTGGTTCCTAGACTTGGTCCCCCATGACAAAACTGTGAAGGCCAACTGGTTCAAGGATAGGTGACCCCAATGCCTCATGGGTAAATACTGTGTGCATCATCTTTAGCATCCGCTTTGACAAAAAACACAAGACAGTAAACATTTAGTGAGGTTGGTCTGCTGTGGTGATGCAGTTCAGGGACCGAATGGCCTGGAAGACGGGTATTCACTGGGCACTTTGGGCTTGATGCCCTTGCTGTTGTAGTAGTCAACCACCTGGTTGGGCACTTCTGCTAACACGCTCTTAGCCAGAGCAGCCGGAGACGCCTGGAGAGGACAAGAGGAAACAAAATGTTGTTTGATATGAACTCCTGACCCTGTTTCAAAGATGAGTCGGTTTTCCAGAAACAAAACTTCCTCAGTTCAAGAGGTGCTCTAACGTGTCTGGAACTGAGCAATAAGGACAAAGAATGGGCATAATGAGTTTTTATGAATATTCTCTGGTTTTCTGAAACTCACATGTTTGAAGTTGCTGAAGGGGACAAACTGGACGATGTCCCGGAGGACGGGTTCTCCTTTGGGCGACCGCAGGATCCCGTCATCCCCATCCAGCATCTGCATGTCACCGAAGTCAGCGTTCCCGATCCCGACGATGATGATGGACATCGGAAGATGGGAGGCCTGGACGATGGCCTCCCTGGTGTCGGCCATGTCGGTGATGACGCCGTCAGTCAGGATCAGCAGAATGAAGTATTGCTGGAGCAGGAAGTGCAGGTCAGTTCAGATGGGAGGAAACCAGAGGTTCCTGAAGCCAACGTCTCACCATGGCCTCTTTGGTGTGGACCTCCTGCGAGGCGGACTTGGCAACCTTCTGGATGATGGGGGCGATGTTTGTGGGGCCGTAGAGCTGCAGCTTGGGTAGGCAGGCCTGGTACGCCTCCACCACACCCTGGATACCTGAGCAGGTCCAAAAGGAACTGCTTAAATGAGTCAGTCAGTCCAATAACTTCACTTGTTAAAATGCTAAATATTTTTAGAAGTGAAATTTATCATTTTACTTCTGAGAACTTTCTGCACATGAAGAGAAAAATGCAACTAAACTTTTAAATAGTGAAGCTCGTGTTCTTGTTGTTTATGGCGCAAGATCAGCAGCAAAATTAAGACAACTGTCCATCCAGCACTGGCTACTTCCTAGTAGCAGGAGGCCGAGTCCATGCTCCAGCTGGCTACTGATCTGAGTCATGATGAATGACAGGCTGGCACTGGAAAAGAAGCCTCCTCACTAATGCTAGCATTAAGTATGCTAACAACTAGCATGCGTAAGCTGGTCACCCGCTGGAAGGTGTTAAGAATTAAAGAGGAATAACTTGGTTTAGCTTGTTAATTCATTCCTCTGATCCCGAATTCTTGTGCCTCAATATGCGCAGTGAGGAAGAGCAATCATACGACAGCTGACTTCAGATATTTCCAGAGTTTTATCCAAAAGAATTCAAAGCAATACAGAATGTTACAACAGCATTACACCCGGATTATCAAAAAGTCCAACACATGACAAACATAGAATTACCTGAGTTGAAAGGGAAACAGAAACAAACAAACAAAAAATGCATTTTTTGGAAATCTTCACTCAGCACAAAGAGATTTGAACTTCTGCTGTAAAACAAACCATTTTATAATAATGTGTATTCTCCTCATTTAAATATATGCATTAGGAGGTGTGTTTTCCTTTGTGGGCTGTCTTAATGTTAATTTTATTACCTCCTGCTAAAGAGCCCAAAGGCAGATATATGGATCGTCCAACTGGGTCTCTGCCGTACCAGGCGTCTCCTGCAAACTCTCCCTGAGCTAAATTTACGACCTCTGTCTGTTTTAGTTTTCTGCCTCAAATGATTCCACAAGAAACCAGTTGGTGTTTTTTAAACAAACTCGCACAAAATCTATTGCTTAATACTACCTATAAGTTTGGATCTAAAACAAACTAATTAAAAACATGCAAATATATTAATATGTTTGATTATATGTTGTAACAGACTTTTATAGTTTTTAATGTTTGTCTGAACTATTCAACCCTGAGTAAAGAATTTATTGCCCTGATAGCCAATACACTCCCTGTCTGAAACGCTCCTTAAGGATATAAGACTGCTTTCTGATTAGACATTTATGTAACTTCAGAGAGTCACCCAGTTGTCCCAGTTTGGATTTGTATCTAAGTTTCTTAACGTAAAAGTTAGCCTGTGTACTATTGTGCTACTTTAAAATTCTATTTCAACAAGGCTAGCATTAGCCTAAAATAGGATAATAACTAGCATGCTAAAAACTTACCAAGAAAATGACTGTAACCGCCACCCGTTATATGCATTGAAGTGACTTTTGCCAGCTCACTGTGATCAACATGCTCTATGACAGGAAACTGAAGTTGGCTTCAGAATGAGTTTCTGATGCGCAGTGATGTCAGTAACCTGTTGCTACTTCAAATCCACTACAGTCACTTATGGAGATCACTTTGCGCTACTGTCTTGGAGAAAAGGGACTTCCTGCTGGAGGTCAGCAGACAGATCCATGCGGATCAAAGCCGCCACTGATCAATCTGATCACTAGTCAGAGAGGAGAGGAAGGACGTGGCAACTCTTCTTCTTCTTCTTCTCTTTCTGAAATACTCACTTCAGTTAAGAGCATGTTATAATGGCAACACAAACTTGAATGAATGAAGAATCAGATCAGAATTTAGTTTTAAGAACAGGATTTTAATTTGGTGTTCGATTATTTAATTTTTTTCGTGGAAAAAATTTGTTTATGGGCAGAATTTAGTTTAGTGGAGAGCAGAACCGCTCCTCTCGTTTGGACCAATCGGAGAGCAGAACCTACCTGCACACTCCGTCCTTGTTTGAAATTCACAGCGAAGTCGTGGGAAATCTGCAGGAAACAGGAAGTTGCGTTTGATTTTTGATTGAACAAGAGAGGAAGATGAGAGCTCTCTTTCTTCATCATCATCATCATCATCATCATCAGCTGTGGGTTTATTGGTTCTGATCATTCAGATCTGCAGTAATGACCTGGACCCAAAGCGGAGCAGATCAGTTTTCTTGCTAATCAGAAACTGATCAGGGAAAAGAGGTCAGGAGGGGGCGCTTTGAAATCCAGCAGCTACGTCTCAGAGCAGAGTGCATGCTGGGATGGCCGGGCGGACGTTACCTTGAAGTCTGGAGGGATCCGGGCTCCGAAGCCAAACGCTGGGAACATTTTATCACTGCAGAGAGAGGAGACAGAAAAACACTCTGATTGGCTGAGGGGAGGCTACTTCCTGTTCAGGACAAAAGTCCATCAGAATTTGAGTTAGTCATGTTTCTATTTCCAACATCTGGAGTTTCTTCTCAAGTTTCTGAGGATAAATAAAAATGAATGAAGTCAAATAATTTCTAAAATATAATAATATGAGGTCAACGTCAAAGACATTTATAGTTTTTAATCTTCAGCTTCTTCACAGATTGGAGCAAAGTTCATCTTTGCAGTTTGTCTGATCATTCATGGAGCTTCTTTAGAAATATGGTCTGTGGACGCTAACATCAGCATTAGCATCTCAATGCTACATGTTAGCATTGAGATGCTACTTTAGATTAGCATATCTTTGGTGACGGCTAAGTCCTTTTAGCACATCAGGAGTCGTCGCATTGCGTTGGGTTGAGATGAACTGATAACTTTTCAAGCTAATGAGTAGAAATGAACCATCAGATTATTTCAGGATGTTAAGAGCCGAGCGTGTGCGGCGCCGAGCGTGTGCGGCGCCGAGCGTGTGCGGCGCCGAGCGTGTGCGGCGCCGAGCGTGTGCGGCGCCGAGCGTGTGCGGCGCCGAGCGTGTGCGGCGCCGAGCGTGTGCGGCGCCGAGCGTGTGCGGCGCCGAGCGTGTGTGGCGCCGGTTCTGACCCACCTGTCGTAGTCCTGGCAGATCTCGCCCACGGCCACCAGCGCCTTCAGGTACTCGTTGGGCTGGAAGGGGTGGATGTAGTGCAGGGAGCAGCTGTTCCGGGGGTCGCCGTTGGACGCCGTGAAGTCGATGGCCACCTGCAGAGGAAACGGCCAATCAGAGGCTACCCACCGGGGAGACGTTTTCATGACGATCAGGAAGAAAGCGTCAGTCACAGAGAAAACAGGAAGTTTCCTCTGGAGATGACAGGAAGCTGCTGCTTCCTGTCATAAAACAGCTGGTTCTGGTTCTGGTTCTGGTTCTGGTTCCGGTTCCGGTTCCAGTTCTGGTTCTGGTCCCAGTCCTGGTTCCGGTCCTTAGCCACCATTTGTAAAGTTACAAAGTTATCAGTTCTGTATCCTGAGCTCCACTTTTTCACCATGTTATTCATCCATTCATAATCGTCATGTTAGCCAAGTTAGCCATATTTCTGAGCTAGCTAAATATTCAGGGCCACATTAAGCTAACATGTAATTATTTAGCTTGGAGCTCAACATTTAACTGGCTCACTGTGCGCAGAATTCATGCTGACATGAATCCATGAATGCATTAAAATGCAGCTGGTGCATCTGACATGTGTTGAATATGATGTTTGCCACTACTGTGTTTATGTTGGCACTATTTTGTTAAGCGGAAGGTTACGCTAAGTAATAAAGGCGGAGCCTCCTCCCTTCTCCCTCCTGAGTGTTCGGGCAGAGCAGGGCAGTGTGGTTGCCGGTTGATGTTGATGGTGTCTCCTGTGTCTTGTGTGTTACATGGGTGAGTTGATGCACCTACAAGGATGTTTTCCAGCGGTGCAGAGGAGCCAAGTGATTCCAGGGGGAGTGGCGGGATACCCGCTACAGAACAATCAACAGGTTATGGGCCCAGGCAAGTTCCGAGTATGGCAGTACACGGAAGGGGATTGCCGCCGCGGTTTGACGGAGACGAAGCCCGCTACCACATCTGGGAAGCAAGGTTTTTAGCATACTTAAAAACCATCGGTCTAAAAGATGCTATCCTGGGAAGAGAGCTCACAACGGGAGCTGGAGTACAAGACGCTACGGAGATCTGTAGGAAAAACGAACTAGCATATGCCGAACTGTGTGGTTGTTTGGACGACAAGACGCTAATGCTAATCCTCTATGAAGCCAGATGACGGCAAGAAAAGCCTAGAAATATTGAGACGCCATTTTGAGTCAGAAGAAAAACCGCGAATTGTCGGGCTGTACACGGAGCTAACCAATGTGCTAATGGCTGACGGGGAAGCTTTAGCAGACTGTCTCGGCCGTATTGAAAAGATAGTGGCCGCATTAAACAGAGCTAAAGAGACTCTAAGTGATGCACTCCTGACGGCGATGGTGTTAAAAGGTCTCACGGATGATTACAACCCATTTTCGGTGCATGTCACTCAAACAAGGGAAACGCTGAGTTTCAACGAGTTCAAGGCGAGGCTGAGGAGCTTTGAATGCTCACTGTGCTACCGTAACAGGCCCCGAAGACAACGAAGTAATGGCTGCAGATTACAAGGCGTCTAAACCTAAGATTAAAGAGAAGAAAGTATTTTCAACGGTGAATGCTTTATTTGTGAGAAAATAGGGCATAAGGCAAAAGACTGCTGGAACAAAGAGAAGAAAAAGCGCAGAGGGAACAATGCGCAAAACAGCAACAAGATGGCCGCCGTTACAGACACAGGACAACGAACTGTTAATGCTGAGGACAAGCATAGTACCACTGGTGAAGAAGGAACGTTTGTGCTTCGGTCCAGTGAGTGGCAACATACATCACAAAACGCAGCAGCAAGATCTACTGGTGGACAGCGGTGCTTCTGCCCACATCATGACTGACGAGAGTGTTTTCATCAAATTTGATGAGACTTTCCAACCCAAGAACCACGTCATGCAGCTGGCAGATGGGACACGAATCACCAGAAGTGTCCAGAAGAAAGGAGATGCAAAGATCAAGTTGACTGACCATGACGGGAAAGTTGTGAGTGTTAAGCTCACGAATGCCCTCCTGATTCCAGGGTATCCACAAAACATCCTCTGTGGATGCAGCAACTTCGAAGGGCGCAAGATTCAACTTTGAGAAGAATAACAACAAAATGATTCTTCCTGATGGCACAACGTGTAAAATGAAGGTACAAGACAGGTTGTACTATTTGGACATTGTCACAGAGAAAAAAATGTAAAAGGTGTGGATTCAGCCAATGTATCTTTGGATTTAAAAACATGGCATGAGATAATGGGTCATTGCAACTATGATGATATTGTGAAACTTGAAACAGTTGTAAATGGTATGAAAATCAAAGACAAAGCATCCAGACCCAACCAATGTGAAATTTGTCTAGAGGGTAAGTTTTCACAAAGCAGGAACAGACAAAGTGATGTGAGGGCCAAAGAGCCATTAGAGCTAGTGCATACAGACCTGGGTGGGCCTATTTCACCAGAGTCATTTGAAGGCTATAAATATGCTATCACTTTCACTGATGATTTTTCTGGTACCACTCATGTGTACTTTCTTAGGAACAAAAACAAGGCAGTTGAGGCAACTAAGCAGTTCTTAGCAGATACAGCGCCTTACGGTAAAGTGAAACGCCTCAGATCTGACAATGGAACAGAATTTGTGTCAGAGGAGTACCAGTCTTTGTTGAGGGACAATGCTATAAAGCATGAGAGGTCAGCACCTTACTCTCCCCATCAAAATGGGACTGCAGAGATATTGGCGCACATTATTTGAGATGGTCCGATGCATGCTGATTGAGTCAGGTTTACCCAAAGAGCTTTGGCCTTACGCAGCCAGGACAGCTACAGTCATAAGGAACAGGTGTTACTGTAAGAGAACAGGGGAAACACCTTATTTCCTTTTTACAGGAAAGAGGCCAGATCTGTCAAAAATGAAAAAGTTTGGTTCCAAATGTATGGTGTATGAACAAAACAGAAAGAAACTTGATTCTAAGGGCAAAACAGAAATTTTTGTCGGTTTTGATCGTCATTCGCCTGCTTATTTGGTTATTTTCCAGAGACAAACAAGGTTCAGAAACACAGACTGATCCATTTCATAGAAAAGAGAACAACTGAGAGGCAGACACAGACTGACTGGGACCAGCCAGAGGAACACTACGTAGAGTGGGTGGTTACACCTAGTCAAGCTAGTCAACCACTGAATGAAGAAACAGGACAGGCAGTCACAGACATTGAGAAAGACTCAAAAATGGACACAGGTCCAACTACGGACTCACAGACTCCACGTACCACAGGTAGAGTCAGAAAGAAACCTAAATACTTGGAGGACTATGAATGTGCAGTTCAGAACAGTGACTTGACCATTGACTACTGTTACAGAGTGTTGACATAGAATTTAAGTTAGCACAATACTGCACAGGATAGCTTTGACACATAAAATATAACATAGAAAGTTTAAAGTACACTCTAGGTTCATATAAATTTAGATGAAACTAAAACAACGGCTCAATCTCTGAAATGCAGATAAATTCTTAAAAGGAGGATCAGACAGAAGAAACAGAAAACATAGGCCTAGACTCCTTGGATCTCTTGAGATAAGGAGCCTATATGCCAGGCAATTAACAAATTCCTGAGCGTGGTTCAAAAGTTCACTAGGATCTTAAAACTTTTTATAAATAATTTTATCTATATTAGAATTAACTATATTTCTTTAAGCATGTTTTAATTAGTTACTTATTAATCCAAACTTATAGTCATTATTTAGCATTTACATTGTGTGCAAGCTTGGTTAAAATACAAACTACTTTCTTGTGGAAACATTTTGAGGCACAGATAGCGCTGCAGCTGCAATCATATATCAAACTGGACAGCGGCTGATACGAGAAGGGTTTGCCGTATATCTGCTTTTGGGGCTCTTTAGCAGGAGGTAATAAAATTAACATTGAGACAGCCCACACAAAGGAAAAGAACACACCTCCTAATGCATATATTTAAATGAGGAGAATACGCAGTCTATAAAAAATGGTTTGTTTCACAGCAGAAGTTGGAATCTCTTTGTGCTGAGTGAGAGTTTTCCCGGAGGATGCATCTTCTGTCTTTTTTACTCAGTTCTTTGTCTCTGTTCTGTAATGTCTTGGACTTTTGATAATCTAGGTGAGATGCTTATTGTAACATTCTTCTTGCATTGATTTTCTCTGGATAAAACTCTGAATCTGAAGTCTGACGTCGTATGATTGCTCTTTTCTCTGCACATTTATACAGACACAGGAATTCGGGACAAATAATTAATTAACGAGCTAAGATCAAGTTCTTCATCTTTTTAATTCTTAACAAGAGCTACAGTTGGGCTACCACAGACCTATAGAGAGGCTTTAACATCACCAAAATCTGAAATGTGGAAAAAGGCAATGAAAGATGAGATGATCTCATTTAAAGAGAACAACACCTTCTCACTTGTACCATTACCAGAGGGTAGACAGACAGTGGGGGGAAGGTGGGTATATGCTCTCAAGGAGGATGATAAAGGAAATGAGACATATAAAGCTAGGTATGTAGCAAAGGGATACAGCCAGGTAGAAGGACTTGACTATTCAGAGACATTTTCTCCAAATGCAAACGTGACGTCACTGCGTGTGTTGATGCAACTAGCTGCACAACATGACCTTACACTGGACCAGATGGACGTTAAGGCAGCATACTTACATGCACCCATTGACCATGAAATATACATGGATCAACCTGAAGGTTTCCAGGTTAAATCAGAGAGTGGTGAAAAACTTGTGTGTAAGTTGAACAAATCTATCTATGGACTCAAACAATCTGGGAGGAACTGGAATATGATGCTTCATGAGTTCTTGATGTCGAATAAGTTTGTACAGAGCCAAGCTGACCATTGTATTTACACAAATTTTTCTGACAGAGGAAAAGTGATTTTGTTAGTGTGGGTTGATGATGATATAGTTGTGGCTGCAAGCAATGAGATGTGTCTAAAAGAGATCAAAGATAAACTGAAAAGTATGTTTAAAATGAAAGATCTTGGCAATCTCGCATTTTTTCGGGATTGATTTCACACAAAAAGAAGGTCTCATCAAAATGAACCAGTCCAGATACATTGAGAAGATACTGGAAAGGTTTGGTATGGCAGAGTGTAAACCCAGAGCCACACCTAGTGAAATCAAATGTGATCTAGTTCCAGAAGGAGAACAAACTGATCAGAGAAAATACAGGGAAATGCTGGGCAGCCTCATCTACATCATGACCTGTACTAGACCTGATATAAGCTGGATTGTGTGAGCAGACTGTCACAACATATGTCTGATCCCAGAGAAAAACACATGACAGCTTTGAAACATGTGTACAGGTACTTACAAGGGACTAAGGACTATGAATTGTGTTATAACAAGTGTAACACTAAATTAGAGTTGATGGGATACTCTGATGCCGATTGGGCCAACGATGTTCTTGACAGGAAGAGCACTACAGGCTATTGCTTCAGCCTAAGTCCAAGTGGAGCTATTGTTTCATGGAAAACAAAGAAACAGCAAACAGTTTCACTGTCGACATGTGAGGGCTGAGTATGTAGCATTGGCAGCTACCATCCAAGAAGCGCTCTACCTATCCCAACTACTACGGGACATGGACCACAGTTTTGAGCAAACAGCAAAGGTGTTTGAAGATAACCAAGGGACAATACGCCTTGCAAAGAACCCCGTGTATCGCCAGAGGAGCAAGCACGTGGACATTAAATACCACTTCATAAGGTCAAATGTTTCACAGGGAAAAGTTATTTTGGTTTATTGTCCAACAGAAAACATGGTTGCAGATGTGTTCACAAAGTCTGCCACAAAAGGCAAAATTGAAAAATTTGTTCTTACATGTTTGGAAAATAGTGTTGTGGTTAGAATGTGTGGCACCATCAAGTGGGGGTGTTGAATATGATGTTTGCCACTACTGTGTTTATGTTGGCACTATTTTGTTAAGCGGAAGGTTACGCTAAGTAATAAAGGCGGAGCCTCCTCCCTTCTCCCTCCTGAGTGTTCGGGCAGAGCAGGGCAGTGTGGTTGCCGGTTGATGTTGATGGTGTCTCCTGTGTCTTGTGTGTTACATGGGTGAGTTGATGCACCTACAAGGATGTTTTCGAGCGGTGCAGAGGAGCCAAGTGATTCCAGGGGGAGTGGCAGGATACCCGCTACAGAAACAATCAACAACATGCTACCGTGTGGAGCTAGCAGAGCAAAATGGCGTCAAACTGCAGTTTGTAATTCTCTCTGTTGGCCTACAGGGGGCGTTTACTAACATTTCCTTTACTGCATGTGATCTATGGAAGTAAATATGTGCCATGAGGATTTGAATAAAAAATGCCTCTGAATTTTCAACGTATAAAATTTAGTGATAAAAATTTGCTGTTAAAAATTCAACGTCTAAAAATTCGCTGTAAAAAAAAAATCAGCGTCTAAAAATTCGCTGTCTCAAATTCAAGTCTAAAAATTCGCTGTTAAAAATGGCAAGGTTACTTCAGGTCACAGACATGCGCAATGGACGTCAGATTCCAACACCCAGCCAATCACAAGACGCCACGTCATAGAGAAGAAATACCAGCATCACAGAGGCTGGCGACTATGGAGGCGAACGCTAACCCAAAGGTGAGTTTAATGCTTTCATATTTCTGTAGTACATTTCATTTGCGCCTGAGGTTTGATACATTATCTTAAAGCTCGATTTAAAACACGGGTTTGGTTTGGTCCGTTGTTAATCTTACAGCATGTAGCGCAGGCATATAACGTCTCGCTACCTCCTAGCATCCAGCCCCTCCTAGCCTCCTAGCCTCCAGCCCCTCCCCGCTGTCTCTCACCCAACTTCCCCCGTTTATTTAAAAAAGAAAGAAACTTGGATCTTTAAAGAGAACTGATGGGTGGTTGTTTGTATCTTGTCTTGGGTGAGACTGAGACAGGCGGTCTTAGTAAAGTCCAAATTTTTCAGGAGATGCTACCGCTCTCCACCATGGCTTAGCAAAGATACAGGCTTCAGATAGAAGACGCGCATCCCAGGCTGAACAGTGTCAATGAGGATGAATGAAAGCATCATTAGTTATTACATATTAACTAATGCAATAAGTTAATATGGCTGCCTTGTGAGCTTCAAGGAAGGGCTGTGAACACTTCCGACATTAACTATACCCACAACCCCATTCTGTTCAGCTACTGTACTGTTAATGTGACTTAATTTATGAATAAATTAATGAATTTATTGTCATTATGACATTATAAAAAATACTAGTTACCTACCAAACTGTAGATTTACTTGTGTTTGATATAGTTTCTACAATTTTAACGGGAGAAGAGCACAGTAAGATTGCCATCCTTTTCGTAAAGTACGGAAGAATTCACTTATGAATGAAGCAATAAATTTATTGTCATTATAACATCATCCAAAATACTGCTTTTCTTATCTGACGAGTATTGATATAGAATATTAATTGCTACAAAACGTTGTCCTGTTACCTAGTAACACTATAAACAATCCCCTTTGTTTTCTCAGTTCATTTTAACTCATTTTGAAGAAAACATGCTTCTAAGTATGTCAGCTAACTAATTTTAGATTAAATATCATAATTTAACATAATTTAAATGTTTTGTATATTAAATATGCTACACACAAAAAAATGTCCCAGTCTAAGGAGAATATTTTTGAAATTTACAGAGGAGGTGATAAAAGTGTTTGTTTTATTATATGCAATATTGCATTTACATAAAATTTCGACAGAATTTTATTAATTGTACCTGAGTCGTCAATATTAGTCTATAGAAGACTCGGGTGCAATTAAAATTCCCACTATTTTGTATCTCCACAATATATTTTTGGTGACAAAGAATGTTTGAGCTATGCTAAAATTTGTCATTTTTGTTGTATTAATTGGAAAATCTTTGTGTTTTCCAGGGTGTACAAATTCCAGAAATTGTATGGAAGGACAGCGGGTTTCCTCTTCACGGGTCAAACGTCACAGTACCAAACTCTAATTTGCAACTGACTGATGAACAAATGGCAGCCTAAAGAAATGCAGTAAACCCAAAAGCCACATCACCGTCTTCTGAATGTGACATTTATATTGCTGCAGTTCAGTTTTGTGAGCAGTTTTTTTACTATGTGAAAGTTGTCTTCAAAATAAGACTTCTGCTCTTCAAAATGAATCATGCTTTGAATTTAATTATTATTCACGTTACCTTTTTGTAATTATGTTCAATCAAGTTAAATTCTGTGTATAATTGTTGAAAATGGACTTATTTTGGCGGTGTGTATGTCACTTTAAGAGCTCAGGGAGTCATCTAGGTGGGCTTCGCTCTGATTGGTTCATTGTTGTTATCTCAAGCTACAGTTAGTTGTAGACAGAGCACATGTTCAGTTTTCCTTGGAAAGTAATGATTGGAAGCCGTTCAGAGCTGTTGTTTCAGAGATTGGAGTGCGTAATAAATAAAAGTAAGTTGAATCATTATTTAATCAAGATTTGTTTATCTGTACACCTTAACATATACATTATAGTAGTTTAAAGAGTTAAGGTTAAGATAATGTGATTTGTAGTTTGTTTGTTATCATTTGCTGCCATCTACTGGACAAATTGGTAATAGCCGTTTGTGATGAGCGAAAATAATAGCTTCTATTTTTTGTCCTTTGTATTTTGTAGACCACTCTCATCTCTATTAAAGGAACTCTATTAAAGGATTGGCCGAAAACGTTTCGGCCAATCGAAACGTTTTTATCATTCCTTACCGAATGCTCGTGGTGGCTGTCCTATTTAAAGAACAACAAGTAAAGGGAGCACAACAATAATAATTGTATAAATTGTGCTTAACATCTGACTGTATATAGGTAACTAATCATAATCAGGATTTTGTCTGTGATTAAATTCAAACATGACTTATTTTGAAGAGCAGAAATCTTCACATTTATAAAATGTAAAGGAAAATGCTGATTATGTTACCATAAATGTGAATTTTAGTGCTTTTATGGAAGTTGTTACAGAACTAAAGTGTTTAAAATTTATAATTTGATTGTTTTTTGTTAACTCAAAAGGAAGCTAATAGGTACATTTGTCCATTGTTGCAGTACTTTAAATTTCTGGCATCATAAGAATCAGAAAGTTAGTTTGTCTTAGGTAATTTATTTTGTAATACTTCAAGCATAGATGAACTCATGCAAGTACATTCAATAAAATTTTGCATAAAAACAATTTCAGTTTCATATTTAAAACTGCCTGTACAAACAGTACAGGACAAATGAAGTATCTACTCTGAACATTGTTATTCTAATTCCTCTAGTTTTGTCAAAATCAGATATATGATTTTGACAAAACTAGAGGAATTGAGAGTACAAATAATATACATGATTATATGAGTATGCAGAGTCATGTCTTTTTCTGTCTCTTAAGTCCATCTTCAACAGCCAGGGGTTCTCCGTTGCAGGTTTTTGGAGGAGATGGTCTGGACAGCGAGAAATGGCCTTTGAAGCATCGCATATGTTATACCAGTCTAAGAGAAAAAAACATAAGTTAATGTAGTTACAGGAAAAAGTTTTAATTCCATATGGTAATTGAAGAGCTAGTGCATCAAACAATTACCAAAGTAAGATCAGGGTAAAAAAATAATTGTTTAAAAACGTGTTTAATACAAAGTAAGCGTTAAAACATGCCAAATTCCTTTGGAAGACAATTTCTGTGTAGCTGAAGTCAATGCTTATGACTATCACTATTTGTGTCCTAAATGGACATACATAGGCCTGGGGTGTCAAAGTCCAGTCCTGGAGGGCCGCTGCCCTGCAACTTTTAGATGAGCCTCTGCTGCACACCTGGATATAATAATTAGATCATTAGCAAGGCTCTGGAGACCTGATCTACACAAGGAGGTAATTAAACCATTTCATTCCAGCGTTTTGTAGTGTGGCACATCTAAAAACTGCAAGACAGCGGCCCTGGAGGACTGGAGTTTGACACATGTGACATGATTAGCACCAGCTATCAACCACTCACCATCACTGCCTGAAGAATAGAATGTAAATGGCCCAAGCACTGTTTCAGTCAGTCTTCTTAGTTTTTCACCCAAGACAAGATACAAACAACCACCCATCAGTTCTCTTTAAAGATCCAAGTTTCTTTCTTTTTTAAATAAAACGGGGGAAGTTGGGTGAGAGACAGCGGGGAGGGCTGGAGGCTAGGAGGCTAGGAGGGGCTGGATGCTAGGAGGTAGCGAGACGTTATATGCCTGCGCTACATGCTGTAAGATTAACAGCGGACCAAACCCGTGTTTTAAATCGAGCTTTAAGATAATGTATCAAACCTCAGGCGCAAAATGAAATGTACTACAGAAATATGAAAGCATTAAACTCACCTTTGGGTTAGCGTTCGCCTCCATAGTCGCCAGCCTCCGTGATGCTGGTATTTCTTCTCTATGACGTGGCGTCTTGTGATTGGCTGGGTGTTGAAATCTGACGTCCATTGCGCATGTCTGTGACCTGAAGTAACCTTGCCATTTTTAACAGCGAATTTTTAGACTTGAATTTTTTACAACGAAATTTTAGACATTGAATTTTTAACAGCGAATTTTTTATCACTGAATTTTTTACGTTGAAAGTTCAGAGACATTTTTTATTCAAATCCTGATGGCACATATTTACTTCCATATGATCTGTGAAAAACACTGTTATCTATTGTCAACACCTGCTAGATGTTACGCTTCCAACTCAATATTTACTTATCTCAATTCTGCTGCCAATAAGCAGAAATGGACTATCAAAATAAAAGCTGGGTCTTGTGTTATGTCGCTGCCTCACCGTTCGTTTGTTATTTTACTTTTTCACTGGTTACGGGAGAGCAGGGCCAACAATAAGTGATGTAGATAAAGAAAACGGGCAGCTGACCTCTGTCGCCCTGGTCCATCAGAAACTCCGTTCAATAGTTTCATTTTTGTCTTGATGTAGTTTGTCTCTTTTCCGGCCGATTTTCCAAACACAAATCAAAACAGAAGAAAACAAACTTCAGGCCAAAACCTCCGCCGCTCCTCTGGGTGGATCCGTCCCAAAACCGTCATTTCAATTATGTTTTTCATTCACCAAAACTCCCTGCTGCCCCGAACCCCTGGTGAGCCAAAATAAAAACTACAAATAAACAATCAGGAGATGGATGTATCGCTAGTATGTGACGTTTACTGACGTCAAACGTCTGTTAGGCTTTAAAACTGAACACGTTTTGGTTTGAGCTGAAAGTTCAACAAAAGAAACGAAGATGAAGAGGTTAGAAATCAGGAGTTTGGAAGATCAAGCTTTTATTTTGGTAATCTACTTCCACAAGCTAATTAACATAAGCTAAATCTTTAGCCTTATATTTAACTTCCTCACTAAACATTTAGTTTGAAATGGTGACATTTACAGATGAACGAATAAAACTGAAAATGTGAAACATGAACTCCATGTTTTACATGTCATTTCCATGATGACAGGCTGAATAACCCAAACCACTTTTCTTGGTTTTACCGGCGGCGAACCGAACCGAACCGGCGGGCGAACCGAACCAAACCGAACCGAACCGGCGGGCGAACCGAACAGAACCGGCGGGCGCCGTCTGATCAGAGGCAGACGAGTCAAACTGGACCCAGCCTGTCTGCTGCTGGCTCCATTGGAGCAGTTAGAACCAGCAGAACCACTAGAACTAGTAGAACCAGTAGGACCAGCAGAACCAGTAGGACTGGTAGAACCAGTAGAACCAGTAGAACCAGTAGAACCAGTAGGACCAGTAGAACCAGTAGAACCAGTAGGACCAGTAGGGCCAGTAGAACCAGTAGGACTGGTAGAACCAGTAGAACCAGTAGAACCAGTAGGACTGGTAGAACCAGTAGAACCAGTAGAACCAGTAGAACCGGTAGGGCCAGTAGAACCAGTAGGACCAGTAGAACCAGTAGGACTGGTAGACCAGTAGAACCAGTAGGACTGGTAGAACCAGTAGAACCAGTAGAACCGGTAGAACCAGTAGGGCTGGTAGAACCAGTAGAACCAGTAGGCCAGTAGAACCAGTAGAACCAGTAGGGCTGGTAGAACCAGTAGAACCAGTAGGGCCAGTAGAACCAGTAGGGCTAGTAGAACCAGTAGGACTGGTAGAACCAGTAGAACCAGTAGGACCAGTAGAACCAGTAGGACTGGTAGAACCAGTAGAACCAGTAGAACCGGTAGGACCAGTAGGGCCAGTAGAACCAGTAGAACCAGTAGGACCAGTAGGGCCAGTAGAACAGTAGGACTGGTAGAACCAGTAGAACCAGTAGAACCGGTAGAACCAGTAGGACTGGTAGAACCAGTAGAACCAGTAGGGCCAGTAGAACCAGTAGGACTGGTAGAACCAGTAGAACCAGTAGAACCAGTCGAACCAGTAGGACCAGTAGAACCAGTAGTTCACGGATGTGTGTGTTAGTGTGTTAGTGTGTGTTAGTGTGTGTTAGTGTGTGTTAGTGTGTGTTAGTGTGTGTGTTAGTGTGTGTTAGTGTGTTAGTGTGTGTTAGTGTGTGTGTTAGTGTGTGTTGGTGTGTTAGTGTGTTAGTGTGTGTTAGTGTGTGTTAGTGTGTTAGTGTGTTAGTGTGTTGGTGTGTTAGTGTGTTAGTGTGTGTGTTAGTGTGTGTGTTAGTGTGTTAGTGTGTTAGTGTGTGTGTGTTAGTGTGTTAGTGTGTGTTAGTGTGTGTTAGTGTGTGTGTTAGTGTGTTAGTGTGTGTGTTAGTGTGTTAGTGTGTGTTAGTGTTAGTGTGTGTTAGTGTGTGTGTTAGTGTGTGTTAGTGTGTTAGTGTGTGTGTTAGTGTGTTAGTGTGTTAGTGTGTGTTAGTGTGTTAGTGTGTAGTGTGTTAGTGTGTGTTAGTGTGTGTTAGTGTGTTAGTGTGTGTTAGTGTGTTTGTAGTTGTGTGTAGTGTGTTAGTGTGTGTTAGTGTGTTAGTGTGTGTTAGTGTGTGTGTGTGTTAGTTGTGTGTGTGTTAGTGTGTGTGTGTGTTAGTGTTAGTGTGTGTTAGTGTGTGTTAGTGTGTTAGTGTGTGTTAGTGTGTTAGTGTGTGTTAGTGTGTGTGTTAGTGTGTTGTGTGTTAGTGTGTGTGTTAGTGTGTTAGTGTGTGTGTAGTGTGTGTGTAGTGTGTGTGTTAGTGTGTTAGTGTGTGTTAGTGTGTTAGTGTGGTGTAGTGTGTTAGTGTGTGTTAGTGTGTGTTAGTGTGTGTTGTTAGTGTGTTAGTGTGTTAGTGTGTGTTAGTGTTAGTGTGTGTTAGTGTGTGTTAGTGTGTTAGTGTGTGTTAGTGTGTTAGTGTGTGTGTGTGTGTTGTTAGTGTGTTAGTGTGTGTTAGTGTGTGTTAGTGTGTTAGTGTGTGTTAGTGTGTTAGTGTGTTAGTGTGTGTGTAGTGTGTGTGTTAGTGTGTTAGTGTGTGTGTTAGTGTGTTAGTGTGTGTTAGTGTGTAGTGTGTGTTAGTGTGTGTGTTAGTGTGTTAGTGTGTGTTAGTGTGTGTGTGTGTGTTAGTGTGGTTAGTGTGTGTTGTGTTAGTGTGTGTTAGTGTGTGTGTGTGTTAGTGTGTGTTAGTGTAGTGTGTGTTAGTGTGTGTGTTAGTGTGTTAGTGTGTTAGTGTGTTAGTGTGTGTTAGTGTGTGTTAGTGTGTGTTAGTGTGTAGTGTGTGTTTAGTGTGTGTTAGTGTGTTAGTGTGTGTTAGTGTGTTAGTGTGTGTTTGTGTGTGTGTAGTGTGTTAGTGTGTGTAGTGTGTGTTAGTGTGTTAGTGTGTGTTAGTGTGTTAGTGTGTGTGTTAGTGTGTGTGTGTGTGTTAGTGTGTGTGTTAGTGTGTTAGTGTGTGTTAGTGTGTGTGTTAGTGTGTTAGTGTGTGTTAGTGTGTGTTAGTGTGTGTGTTAGTGTGTGTGTTAGTGTGTGTGTTAGTGTGTGTTAGTGTGTGTGTTAGTGTGTTAGTGTGTGTTAGTGTGTTAGTGTGTGTTAGTGTGTGTTAGTGTGTGTGTTAGTGTGTGTGTTAGTGTGTGTGTTAGTGTGTTAGTGTGTGTTAGTGTGTGTTAGTGTGTGTGTTAGTGTGTGTTAGTGTGTTAGTGTGTGTTAGTGTGTGTGTTAGTGTGTGTTAGTGTGTTAGTGTGTGTTAGTGTGTGTGTTAGTGTGTGTGTTAGTGTGTGTGTTAGTGTGTTAGTGTGTGTTAGTGTGTTAGTGTGTGTTAGTGTGTGTTAGTGTGTTAGTGTGTGTTAGTGTGTGTTAGTGTGTGTGTTAGTGTGTTAGTGTGTGTTAGTGTGTGTGTTAGTGTGTGTGTTAGTGTGTGTTAGTGTGTGTTAGTGTGTTAGTGTGTGTGTGTTAGTGTGTGTGTTAGTGTGTTAGTGTGTGTTAGTGTGTGTGTTAGTGTGTTAGTGTGTGTGTTAGTGTGTGTGTTAGTGTGTTAGTGTGTGTGTGTTAGTGTGTGTTAGTGTGTTAGTGTGTGTGTGTTAGTGTGTGTGTTAGTGTGTTAGTGTGTGTTAGTGTGTGTGTTAGTGTGTGTGTTAGTGTGTGTGTTAGTGTGTTAGTGTGTTAGTGTGTTAGTGTGTGTTAGTGTGTGTGTTAGTGTGTGTGTTAGTGTGTGTTAGTGTGTGTTAGTGTGTGTGTTAGTGTGTGTTAGTGTGTGTTAGTGTGTTATTGTGTGTGTGTGTTAGTGTGTGTTAGTGTGTGTGTGTGTGTGTGTTAGTGTGTGTGTTAGTGTTAGTGTGTGTTAGTGTGTGTGTTAGTGTGTGTTAGTGTGTGTTAGTGTGTGTTAGTGTGTTAGTGTGTGTTAGTGTGTGTTAGTGTGTTATTGTGTGTGTGTGTGTTAGTGTGTGTTAGTGTGTGTGTGTGTGTGTGTTAGTGTGTGTGTTAGTGTGTGTGTTAGTGTGTTAGTGTGTGTTAGTGTGTTAGTGTGTGTTAGTGTGTTAGTGTGTGTGTTAGTGTGTGTGTTAGTGTGTGTGTTAGTGTGTTAGTGTGTGTGTTAGTGTGTGTTAGTGTGTTAGTGTGTGTTAGTGTGTTAGTGTGTGTTAGTGTGTGTTAGTGTGTGTGTTAGTGTGTGTTAGTGTGTTAGTGTGTGTTAGTGTGTGTTAGTGTGTGTGTTAGTGTGTGTGTTAGTGTGTGTTAGTGTGTGTTAGTGTGTTAGTGTGTTATTGTGTGTGTGTGTGTTAGTGTGTGTTAGTGTGTGTGTGTGTGTGTGTTAGTGTGTGTGTTAGTGTGTGTTGGTGTGTTAGTGTGTGTTAGTGTGTGTTAGTGTGTGTGTTAGTGTGTGTGTTAGTGTGTTAGTGTGTGTGTTAGTGTGTGTGTGTGTGTTAGTGTGTGTTGTGTGTTAGTGTGTGTGTTAGTGTGTGTGTGTGTGTGTGTTAGTGTGTGTGTGTGTGTTAGTGTGTGTTAGTGTGTGTGTTAGTGTGTGTGTTAGTGTGTGTTAGTGTGTGTTAGTGTGTGTGTTAGTGTGTGTTAGTGTGTTAGTGTGTGTTAGTGTGTGTGTTAGTGTGTGTGTTAGTGTGTGTTAGTGTGTGTTAGTGTGTGTGTTAGTGTGTGTGTTAGTGTGTGTTAGTGTGTTAGTGTTAGTGTGTGTTAGTGTGTTATTGTGTGTGTGTGTGTTAGTGTGTGTTAGTGTGTGTGTGTGTGTGTGTTAGTGTGTGTGTTAGTGTTAGTGTGTGTTAGTGTGTGTTGGTGTGTTAGTGTGTGTTAGTGTGTGTTAGTGTGTGTTAGTGTGTGTGTGTAGTGTTAGTGTGTGTTAGTGTGTGTGTTTGTGTGTGTGTGTTAGTGTGTGTGTGTGTGTTAGTGTGTGTGTGTGTGTTAGTGTGTGTGTGTGTTAGTGTGTGTGTTAGTGTGTGTGTGTGTGTTAGTGTGTGTGTGTGTGTTAGTGTGTGTGTTAGTGTGTTAGTGTGTGTGTTAGTGTGTGTTAGTGTGTGTTGGTGTGTGTGTTAGTGTGTGTGTTAGTGTGTGTGTGTTAGTGTGTGTGTGTGTGTTAGTGTGTGTGTGTGTGTTAGTGTGTGTGTGTGTGTTAGTGTGTGTGTTAGTGTGTGTGTGTGTGTTAGTGTGTGTGTGTGTTAGTGTGTGTGTGTGTTAGTGTGTGTGTTAGTGTGTGTGTGTGTGTTAGTGTGTGTTAGTGTGTGTGTGTGTGTTAGTGTGTGTGTGTGTGTTAGTGTGTGTGTTAGTGTGTGTGTGTGTGTTAGTGTGTGTGTTAGTGTGCGTTAGTGTGTGTTAGTGTGTGTGTGTGTTAGTGTGTGTTAGTGTGTGTGTGTTAGTGTGTGTGTGTGTGAGTGTGTGTTAGTGTGTGTTAGTGTGTGTGTGTGTGTGTTAGTGTGTGTGTTAGTGTGTGTGTGTGTTAGTGTGTGTGTGTGTGTGTTAGTGTGTGTGTTTGTGTGTGTGTGTTAGTGTGCGTTAGTGTGTGTTAGTGTGTGTGTGTGTGTTAGTGTGTGTGTTAGTGTGTGTTAGTGTGTTAGTGTGTGTTAGTGTGTGTGTTAGTGTGTGTTAGTGTGTGTTAGTGTGTGTGTTAGTGTGTGTTAGTGTGGTTAGTTGTGTTAGTGTGTGTGTTAGTGTGTGTGTTAGTGTGTGTGTGTGTGTTAGTGTGTGTTAGTGTGTGTTAGTGTGTGTGTTAGTGTGTGTGTGTGTGTTAGTGTGTGTGTGTGTGTTAGTGTGCGTTAGTGTGTGTTAGTGTGTGTGTTAGTGTGTGTTAGTGTGTGTGTTAGTGTGTGTGTTAGTGTGTGTTAGTGTGCGTTAGTGTGTGTTAGTGTGTGTTAGTGTGTGTGTTAGTGTGTTAGTGTGTGTGTGTTAGTGTGTGTGTTATTGTGTGTGTTAGTGTGTGTTAGTGTGTGTGTGTGTGTTAGTGTGTGTGTTATTGTGTGTGTGTTAGTGTGTGTTAGTGTGTTAGTGTGTGTGTGTGTGTTAGTGTGTGTGTGTGTGTGTTAGTGTGTGTTAGTGTGTTAGTGTGTGTGTGTGTGTTATTGTGTGTGTTAGTGTGTGTTAGTGTGTGTGTGTGTTAGTGTGTGTGTTAGTGTGTGTGTGTGTGTGTTAGTGTGTGTTAGTGTGTTAGTGTGTGTGTGTGTGTGTTAGTGTGTGTTAGTGTGTGTGTGTGTGTTAGTGTGTGTGTTAGTGTGTGTTAGTGTGTGTGTTAGTGTGTGTTAGTGTGTGTGTTAGTGTGTTAGTGTGTGTGTGTTAGTGTGTGTGTTATTGTGTGTGTGTTAGTGTGTGTTAGTGTGTGTGTGTGTTAGTGTGTGTGTTATTGTGTGTGTGTTAGTGTGTGTTAGTGTGTTATTGTGTGTGTGTGTGTTAGTGTGTGTGTGTTAGTGTGTGTGTTATTGTGTGTGTTAGTGTGTGTTAGTGTGTGTGTGTGTGTTAGTGTGTGTGTTATTGTGTGTGTGTTAGTGTGTGTTAGTGTGTTATTGTGTGTGTGTGTGTTAGTGTGTGTGTGTGTGTTAGTGTTAGTGTGTGTGTTAGTGTGTGTTAGTGTGTGTGTGTGTGTTAGTGTGTGTGTGTTAGTGTTAGTGTGTGTGTGTGTGTTAGTGTGTGTGTTAGTGTGTGTGTGTGTGTTAGTGTTAGTGTGTGTGTGTGTGTTAGTGTGTGTTAGTGTGTGTGTGTGTGTTAGTGTTAGTGTGTGTGTTAGTGTGTGTGTTAGTGTGTGTGTGTGTTAGTGTGTGTGTTAGTGTGTGTGTGTGTGTGTTAGTGTTAGTGTGTGTGTTAGTGTGTGTGTGTTAGTGTTAGTGTGTGTGTTAGTGTGTGTGTTAGTGTGTGTGTGTGTTAGTGTGTGTGTGTGTGTTAGTGTGTGTGTGTGTGTTAGTGTGTGTGTTAGTGTGTGTGTGTGTGTTAGTGTTAGTGTGTGTGTTAGTGTGTGTGTTAGTGTGTGTGTTAGTGTGTTAGTGTGTTTGTGTGTGTTAGTGTGTGTGTGTGTGTTAGTGTGTGTGTTAGTGTGTGTGTTAGTGTGTGTTAGTGTTAGTGTGTGTGTTAGTGTGTGTTAGTGTGTGTGTGTGTGTGTTAGTGTGTGTTAGTGTGTGTGTTAGTGTGTGTGTGTGTGTGTGTTAGTGTGTGTGTGTGTGTTAGTGTGTGTTAGTGTGTGTGTGTGTGTGTGTGTGTGTGTGTGTTAGTGTGTGTGTTAGTGTGTGTGTTAGTGTGTGTGTGTGTGTTAGTGTGTGTGTTAGTGTGTGTGTGTGTGTGTTAGTGTTAGTGTGTGTGTTAGTTGTGTGTGTGTGTGTTAGTGTTAGTGTGTGTGTTAGTGTGTGTTAGTGTGTGTGTGTGTGTTAGTGTGTGTGTGTGTGTTAGTGTGTGTGTGTGTGTTAGTGTGTGTGTTAGTGTGTGTGTGTGTTAGTGTTAGTGTGTGTGTTAGTGTGTGTTAGTGTGTGTGTTAGTGTGTTAGTGTGTGTGTGTGTGTTAGTGTGTGTGTGTGTGTTAGTGTGTGTGTTAGTGTGTGTGTTAGTGTGTGTTAGTGTTAGTGTGTGTGTTAGTGTGTGTTAGTGTGTGTGTGTGTGTTAGTGTGTGTTAGTGTGTGTGTTAGTGTGTGTGTGTGTGTGTGTTAGTGTGTGTGTGTGTGTTAGTGTGTGTTAGTGTGTGTTAGTGTGTGTGTTAGTGTGTGTGTTAGTGTGTGTTAGTGTGTGTGTTAGTGTGTGTGTTTGTGTGTTAGTGTGTTAGTGTGTGTTAGTGTGTGTGTTAGTGTGTGTGTTAGTGTGTGTTAGTGTGTGTTAGTGTGTGTGTTAGTGTGTGTGTTAGTGTGTGTTAGTGTGTGTTAGTGTGTTAGTGTGTGTTAGTGTGTTATTGTGTGTGTGTGTGTTAGTGTGTGTTAGTGTGTGTGTGTGTGTGTGTGTTAGTGTGTGTGTTAGTGTTAGTGTGTGTTAGTGTGTGTGTTTGTGTGTTGGTGTTAGTGTGTGTTAGTGTGTTAGTGTGTGTTAGTGTGTGTGTTAGTGTGTTAGTGTGTGTTAGTGTGTGTGTTAGTGTGTGTGTGTTAGTGTGTGTGTGTGTGTTAGTGTGTGTGTGTGTTAGTGTGTGTGTGTGTTAGTGTGTGTGTTAGTGTGTGTGTTAGTGTGTGTGTGTGTGTTAGTGTGTGTGTGTGTGTTAGTGTGTGTGTTAGTGTGTGTTGGTGTGTGTGTTAGTGTGTGTGTTAGTGTGTGTGTGTTAGTGTGTGTGTGTGTTAGTGTGTGTGTGTGTTAGTGTGTGTGTGTGTGTTAGTGTGTGTGTTAGTGTGTGTGTGTGTGTTAGTGTGTGTGTGTGTGTTAGTGTGTGTGTGTGTTAGTGTGTGTGTTAGTGTGTGTGTGTGTTAGTGTGTGTTAGTGTGTGTGTGTGTGTTAGTGTGTGTGTGTGTTAGTGTGTGTGTTAGTGTGTGTGTGTGTGTTAGTGTGTGTGTGTGTGTGTGCGTTAGTGTGTGTTAGTGTGTGTGTGTGTGTTAGTGTGTGTTAGTGTGTGTGTGTGTTAGTGTGTGTGTTAGTGTGTGTGTGTGTGTTAGTGTGTGTTAGTGTGTGTGTGTGTTAGTGTGTGTGTTAGTGTGTGTGTGTGTGTTAGTGTGTGTGTTAGTGTGTGTGTGTGTGTTAGTGTGTGTGTGTGTGTTAGTGTGTGTGTTAGTGTGTGTGTGTGTGTTAGTGTGCGTTAGTGTGTGTTAGTGTGTGTGTGTGTGTTAGTGTGTGTGTTAGTGTGTGTTAGTGTGTTAGTGTGTGTGTTAGTGTGTGTTAGTGTGTGTTAGTGTGTGTGTTAGTGTGT
This sequence comes from Poeciliopsis prolifica, assembly GCF_027474105.1. Classification (NCBI taxonomy): domain Eukaryota; kingdom Metazoa; phylum Chordata; class Actinopteri; order Cyprinodontiformes; family Poeciliidae; genus Poeciliopsis; species Poeciliopsis prolifica. The sequence goes on from NW_026562552.1 coordinate 154,702, forward strand.
GTTAGTGTGCGTTAGTGTGTGTTAGTGTGTGTGTTAGTGTGTGTTAGTGTGTGTGTGTGTTAGTGTGTGTTAGTGTGTGTGTGTGTTAGTGTGTGTGTGTGTGTTAGTGTGCGTTAGTGTGTGTTAGTGTGTGTTAGTGTGTGTGTTAGTGTGTGTTAGTGTGTGTGTTAGTGTGTGTTAGTGTGTGTTAGTGTGTTAGTGTGTGTGTGTTAGTGTGTGTGTTATTGTGTGTGTTAGTGTGTGTTAGTGTGTGTTAGTGTGTTAGTGTGTGTGTTATTGTGTGTGTGTTAGTGTGTGTTAGTGTGTTATTGTGTGTGTGTGTGTTAGTGTGTGTGTGTGTGTTCTTACAGTGAACTGTATCTGACAGCCCCCCATGATGAAATCCAGGAAGGAATGCATCTTGATGATCTGAGACAGGAAACAGAAACTCTGCTGTGAATCACTGAAGTTTCGCCGTCAGCTGATCAGACGGCGTCTGACCCTCTGATCTTTGACCCGATCAGAGCAGGCGAACGCGGCCGAAGAGTTTCTAATCGGGATGAAGACGGTCAGAAAAATAAATACTGAATGATTAAAAGAGCAGAAGAAGAGTTCAGACCTGAAACAGCAAAACTAAAAATGTTTTTTGTTCAGAACCAGAAATATGATCTGCAGCCGATACCAGAACGACCAAAGGTTCTGGACTGGACACCGGTTCTGACCCAAATTAATGAAATAAATTCAAAAGTCTCAGACTTGAAGAGAACAGAACCAGCTCTCCTCTGGGTTCTGTTCGGTCTGGTTCTGATGGTTCTGTTCTGCTCTGTTTGGGTCAGCAGGCGGAGCGGTTCCGGCCCGGTGTGCTGTGACAGAACCGGACCTCTGCAGCAGAATTCACCTTGCACTGGTTCAGGATGACGATCCCAGAGTTCTTGTAGTTCTTCTTCTTGGTTCTGTATTTGGGATTTATGCACGGCCACTGGACCTGGAACAGGAAACAGGAAACAGGAAACAGGAGCGTCAGTCAGACCTCTGGAAGGTTTTCCTCTGGAAGGTTTTCCTCTGGACCTTTGACCCGTTTTGTTTCAGCATGGATCCGTGTGAACAAGCGATTCATGTTTCACTGGCGAACAGTTCAGATGTTTGACTGCATTCACATTATTTATGAAATCAATTCGGTCAATAAAGTATTCACACCCCAGAACCACGAGCTTCAGGTCGTTTTACTGTGAATTCATGGTACATGGGGAAGCGTCGCCCCTCATCCAGCAGCGGTTACCACCCTGAGGTCGCCGCCCTGTCCAGCATGACCTGAGTCAGGAGGGTTAGGAAGCTGCAATCGGATCCAGCTTCAGCTTCGTTCTGACATGGGAACGGGTCCAGGGATTTGTAGTTCAGAGGCAAACGGCCAGCTGACAGAAAGCAGATAAACAGTGGAGCGGTGGCGTAGCGGCGGTGGCGTAGCGGCGGTGGCGTAGCGGCGGTGGCGTAGCGGCGGTGGCGTAGCGGCGGTGGCGTAGCGGCGGTGGCGTAGCGGTGGCGTGGCGTAGCGGTGGCGTGGCGTAGCGGTGGCGTGGCGTAGCGGTGGCGTGGCGGTGGCGGCAGCTCCTCTGGCCGTCACCTCCTGTCTCCCCACAGGTTCGGCAGTCAGGATTCTGCCGGCCCACTTCAGGATCCATCAGTCTGAACAGGTCCGGTAAGGAGTCCTGTCGTTCTCCGGCTCAGGGATGCTGTCATGTTTCTATGGAAACCACTGGCCGGACCGGAGGAAACATCCAGAAGAATCTGAACTTATTTCTGTTTCTGAATGATTGGTCGGATCTGTTCCTGCTGTAATTATTACATAAACCCATATTTACAGCCAACCCTCAGAGTGTGTGTGTGTGTGTGTGTGTGTGTGTGTGTGTGTGTGTGTGTGTGTGTGTGTGTGTGTGTGTGTGTGTGTGAATGAATCAGTCACACACACTGGGCTTCAAGCTGAAGTTTGTTCTGTGTTTTTCTGAGCTCCAGCAGCAGATGACCTCTGACCTGGAGGTTGCGGTCTCACCTGCCGGCCGTCGATGGCGCTCTCATCTCCTTGAAGGACGCCTCGAACTCTCCGATGTAATCGTGTTTCCCGTTGGAGTCCCAGTCCCACACGGTGCACTGGAACCAGAACACAGAGCAGACTGGAGACCCGGCCCGGTTCCGACAGCGGGTCAGAACCATCCGGCCCGGTTCCGACAGCGAGTCAGAACCATCCGGCCCGGTTCCGACAGCGGGTCAGAACCATCCGGCCCGGTTCCGACAGCGGGTCAGAACCATCCGGTCCGGTTCTGACCCACTTTGAGGCGACTCGGTTTAATTTATAACTGAACCTTTATGAACAAATGAATGACACGGTGAAAATAAAACGAACCTCCATTTTGTTCCTAAATAACCACTGATGTTGGTTTCTGATGATGTAAAGGCACTAATGGCACCCTATACATCCCTTCCTGGTCAGTTCTTGCTCAGCATGCCACCTGCCCTGTCGTGAAGCACATGTGCATAGCAGGAAATTAGCTAGTTTAGCGAGCTAATGCGGCTGGCTAGCAGTTGCTACCAACAATTAGCTTGCCGGCTACGTTAGCTCACCAGGCTAGCTGCTGAAGGAAATTCCCAAGAATCTGTTTTCACAGCAAAAACTTAGTTATTCTATGGTCCAGTTTCACTGTACCACCCTTGAGATTGACTCCTGAAGTCTCAGGGGTCAGAGGTCAGAGGCTCCAGACAGACTGACAGAGGAAGATAAAGATGAAGGCTTTCCTGACACTGTTAGCTAAAGTGCAATCTGCTGCAGCAGCCAATCATTTTTTAAAATTTTTTATTTTTATTGCAAAAACAGAACAAACATAAACAACATATAACACTCTTAATTACAAACAGATACATTTACAACAATAAAGGGCTTTATAGAACATAGAACAATGTTTTACAATATTAACATCCAATCGCTGCTCCAGGGTTTTATTTCCTTAAGGGCATCTAAGATTTGAATGGCTTTGGCATTTGAGCTAATTTTAAAGATTCTATATAAATATTAATAGAGGATAATAAAATCTTAAGGTTAGGTTTGTGCTCTGAATATTTGGAGGTATGAATATGATATTTACCGTTAATAATAAAAAATTAACAACGTATAATAACTTTGTTTTAACAAGTTTACATTTGTCCATCCCAAACAGTTTATCCTTAGCTGTAAAAGTAATATTTACATTTTTTTGATGAAAATAATTTGTCATATCTCTCCAGAATATTTTGGTGTAATTAAAATCCCAAAAAAGATGAACAAGAGTTTCTTCATTATTTTTACAGAAAGTACACATAGGATCCAAATCCATTTATATCTTTTTATCAAAATGTTTTACTGGGATACACACTGAATTATTTTATAAGAATTTCTTTATTTTATTATTTATTAAGTATTTTTTAGGGAGCAACCAAGTCCATTTCCAATTTATATTTTCGAAAATTCTGGACCAATAAAATACACAAGATGGTGAAAAAAACCATATCTCTTAATAGAATATTTCTTAACATTTAGTTGTTTGCTTTTTACTTATAAAAGGACAATCATAGTCAATATAAATGGAATTTGGATCAAAATTTGGTATAGAGTTAGTTTGACGTGGAGGTGAAGATGATAAAAGCTTTAATGACCCACTAGGGCAGTGCTTCTCAAATAGTGGGGAGTGCTTCTGCATTCCCTAATGCAGAAGCACTGAGTTAGGGATTGCGTCAAATACCACTGCATATTCCTTAGGAGTAACAGGAAATTGGAAAAGTTACATAAAGTCAGAATAAGACAATAAATGGCCGTCTGGATTTAGTAATGGCTTACAAGAATATCCCTTATCAAACCATTTTTTTAGAATATTGTCTTATTTTTGTATTTAATGTCTTCATTATTCCATATATAATATTTATGAGGAGAGAAATTGTGTTTGTACAAAAGTGTCCAGCTTAACAGCATTTGTTTATGAACGTAGATAATTTTAAGGGTATTTTGGGAATACTGTACTTGCATCTAAGAAGAAAAGGTAAACCTCCAATTTTATTAAAGTTGTAAATTGGAATAGCATTCCATATAGAGATTTTTTAAATATTTAATTTTGAATGAATTATTTAAAGATATGAAGTCAAGGGCTTCAATTCCACCTTTTTCAACTTTATTCATTAAACTACTTTTCTTAATGAGATGACATTTTTTTTCCATATGAAGTTAAAAATTATTTTATTAATGTTAGTAATGATTTGTTTTGGAACGTCAAGAGCAAGGGCTGGGTAAACGAGTCTAGATATTCCTTCAGCTTTGACCAATAATGAACGTCCTAAGAGAGAGAGATCTCACTGTAGCCACAGATTAAATCTTTGTTAACCAGTTTAATGATAGGGTGAAAGTTTTTCTGTTGATCTTATATTTGATCTTTAATTATTGTGATTCCAAGATATTTAACTTTATCTTTTATAGGAATGTTGAAAAATGTGCCTTTTAATTGAGATTTAATGGAAAGTGTTTCACATTTATTTAGATTTAGAGTTAAACCGGAAGCTTCGGAAAATGAGTTGATAATTTCAATAGATTTTTTTTATTCGCACTTATTCTTTAAGAAAAGTGCAGTGTCATCAGCAAGTTGAGAGATTACAATATTTTGTTTGCAACATTAATCCCTGTTATTTTTTCTTTGATTTTGATAGAAAGAATTTGCATGGCCAGAATAAATAAGTATGGAGATACTGGACATCCTGGCCTGAGACCTCTTTTCAAATCAAATCTTTTAGAGCAGCCATGTGACAATTTTAGACGCATTGCAATTCCTATATACATTTGACAGCTTTTAATGAAGATTTGTCCGTATCCAAATACCTCTAATGCCTTAAACAAAAATGTATGCTCCACTGTGTCAAAGGCTTAAAAAAAATCCAGAAATAATATGAGACCGTCTTCCTCTATTAAATCTGAATAATCTAGCAAATCCATTATAAGTCTAATATTGTTAGTTATATGTCTACCTGGAATGAATCCAGATTGAGTTTCATCAATCGCAGCCAATCATATGCTCACATTTAACCTGGAGCTGTGACATCATCAGGTGACATCATCGTGTGAGGAATGGGCGGAGTCTTACCTGCAGCTTTCTGTCATGGTCTCCGCTGCAGAGTGAGTTCAGAGACACTTTGAAGGTTTTCCAAATCGGATTCAGATTATTCATGACCGTCTGAGGAGGACAGAGACAGAAACGTTAGACTGAACCAGATTAACCCAAACTGAACCAGATTGACCCAAACTGAACCAGATTAACCCAAACTGAACCAGATTGACCCAAACTGAACCAGATTGACCCAAACTAAACCAGATTATCCCAAACTGAACCAGATTAACCCAATCTAAACCAGATTAATCCAAACTAAACCAGATTAACCCAAACTAAACCAGATTATCCCAAAACTGAACAGATTAACCCAAACTAAACCAGATTAACCCAAACTAAACCAGATTAATTCAAACTAAACCAGATTAACCCAAACTGAACCAGATTAACCCAAACTAAACCAGATTATCCCAAACTGAACCAGATTAACCCAAACTAAACCAGATTAATCCAAACTAAACCAGATTAATCCAAACTAAACCAGATTAACCCAAACTAAACCAGATTAACCCAAACTGAACCAGATTAACCCAAACTGAACCAGATTAACCCAACTAAACAGATTAATCCAAACTAAACCAGATTAATCCAAACTAAACCAGATTAATCCAAACTAAACCAGATTAACCCAAACTAAACCGATTATCCCAAACTGAACCAGATTAACCAATCTAAACCAGATTAATCCAAACTAAACCAGATTAATCCAAACTAAACCAGATTACTCAACTGAACCAGATTAACCCAAACTAAACCAGATTATCCCAAACTGAACCAGATTAACCCAATCTAAACCAGATTAATCCAAACTAAACCAGATTAATCCAAACTAAACCAGATTAACCCAAACTAAACCAGATTAACCCAAACTGAACCAGATTAACCCAAACTGAACCAGATTAACCCAAACTAAACCAGATTAATCCAAACTAAACCAGATTAATCCAAACTAAACCAGATTAACCCAAACTGAACCAGATTAACTCAAACTGAACCAGATTAACCCAAACTGAACCAGATTAACCCAAACTGAATCAGATTAATCCAAACTAAACCAGATTAATCCAAACTGAACCAGATTAACCCAAACTAAACCAGATTAATCCAAACTGAACCAGATTAACTCAAACTGAACCAGATTAACCCAAACTAAACCAGATTAATCCAAACTGAACCAGATTAACCCAAACTGAACCAGATTAATCCAAACTGAACCAGATTATTCCAAACTAAACAGATTAATCCAAACTGAACCAGATTAACCCAAACTGAACCAGATTAATCCAAACTGAACCAGATTAACCCAACTGAACCAGATTAACCCAAACTGAACCAGATTAATCCAAACTAAACCAGATTAATCCAAACTGAACCAGATTAATCCAACTGAACCAGATTAACTCAAACTGAACCAGATTAACCCAACTGAACCAGATTAACCCAAACTGAATCAGATAATCCAAACTAAACAGATTAATCCAAACTGAACCAGATTAACCAAACTAAACCAGATTAATCCAAACTGAACCAGATTAACTCAAACTGAACCAGATTAACCCAAACTAAACCAGATTAATCCAAACTGAACCAGATTAACCCAAACTGAACCGATTAATCCAAACTGAACCAGATTAATCCAAACTAAACCAGATTAATCCAAACTGAACCAGAACCCAACTGAACCAGATTAATCCAAACTAACCAGATTAATCCAAACTAAACCAGATTAACCCAAACTGAACCAGATTAATCCAAACTGAACCAGATTAACCCAAACTAAACCAGATTAATCCAAACTAAACCAGATTAATCCAAACTAAACCAGATTAACCCAAACTAAACCAGATTATCCCAAACTGAGCCAGATTAACCCAAACTAAACCAGATTAATCCAAACTAAACCAGATTAACCCAAACTAAACCAGATTAATCCAAACTAAACCAGATTAACCCAAACTGAACCAGATTAACTCAAACTGAACCAGATTAACCCAAACTAAACCAGATTAATCCAAACTGAACCAGATTAACCCAAACTGAATCAGTTTAATCCAAACTAAACCAGATTAATCCAAACTGAACCAGATTAACCCAAACTAAACCAGATTAATCCAAACTGAACCAGATTAACTCAAACTGAACCAGTTAACCCAAACTAACCAGATTAATCCAAACTGAACCAGATTAACCCAACTAAACCAGATTAATTCAACTAAACAGATTAATCCAAACTGAACCAGATTAATCCAAACTGAACCAGATTAATCCAAACTAACCAGATTAATCCAAACTGAACCAGATTAATCCAAACTGAACCAGATTAACCCAAACTGAACCAGATTAACCCAAACTGAACCAGATTAATCCAAACTAAACCAGATTAATCCAAACTAAACCAGATTAACCCAAACTGAACCAGATTAATCCAAACTGAACCAGATTAACTCAAACTGAACCAGATTAATCCAAACTAAACCAGATTAATCCAAACTGAACCAGATTAATCCAAACTGAACCAGATTAACCCAAACTGAACCAGATTAATCCAAACTGAACCAGATTAACCCAAACTGAACCAGATTAACCCAAACTGACCCAGATTATCCCAAACTGAACCAGATTAATCCAAACTGAACCAGATTAACCCAAACTAAACCAGATTATCCCAAACTGAACCAGATTAATCCAACTAAACCAGATAATCCAAACTAAACCAGATTAACCCAAACTGAACCAGATTAATCCAAACGAACCAGATAACCCAAACTGAACCAGATTAATCCAAACTAAACCAGATTAACCCAAAACTAACCAATTAATCCAAACTAAACCAGATTAATCCAAACTGAACCAGATTAACTCAAACTGAACCAGATTAATCCAAACTAAACCAGATTAATCCAAACTGAACCAGATTAACCCAAACTGAACCAGATTAACCCAAACTAAACCAGATTAATCCAAACTGAACCAGATTAACCCAAACTGAACCAGATTAATCCAAACTGAACCAGATTAATCCAACTGAACCAGATTAACCAAACTAAACAGATTAATCCAAACTGAACCAGATTAACACAAACTGAACCAGATTAATCCAAACTGAACCAGATTAACCCAAACTAAACCAGATTAACCCAAACTAAACCAGATTAATCCAAACTGAACCAGATTAACCCAAACTGAACCAGATTAATCCAAACTGAACCAGATTAATCCAAACTAAACCAGATTAATCCAAACTGAACCAGATTAACCCAAACTGAACAGATTAATCCAAACTGAACCAGATTAACCCAAACTGAACCGATTAACCCAAACTGAACCAGATTAACTCAAACTGAACCAGATTAACCCAAAACTAAACCAGATTAATCCAAACTGAACCAGATTAACCCAAACTGAATCAGTTTAATCCAAACTAAACCAGATTAATCCAAACTGAACCAGATTAACCCAAACTAAACCAGATTAATCCAAACTGAACCAGATTAACTCAAACGAACCAGATTAACCAAACTAAACCAGATTAATCCAAACTGAACCAGATTAACCCAAACTGAACCAGATTAATCCAAACTGAACCAGATTAATCCAAACTAAACCAGATAATCCAAACTGAACCAGATTAATCCAAACTGAACCAGATAACCCAAACTGAACCAGATAACCCAAACTGAACCAGATAATCCAAACTAAACCAGATTAATCCAAACTAAACCAGATTAACCCAAACTGAACCAGATTAATCCAAACTGAACCAGATTAACTCAAACTGAACCAGATTAATCAAACTAAACCAGATAATCCAAACTGAACCAGATTATCCAAACTGAACCAGATTAACCCAAACTGAACCAGATTAATCCAAACTGACCCAGGATATCCCAAACTGAACCAGATTAATCAAACTGAACCAGATTAACCCAAACTAAACAGATTATCCCAAACTGAACCAGATTAATCCAAAAAAACCAGATTAATCCAAACTAAACCAGATTAACCCAAACGAACCAGATTAATCCAAACTGAACCAGATTAACCCAAACTGAACCAGATTAATCCAAACTAAACCAGATTAACCCAAACTAAACCAGATTAATCCAAACTAAACCAGATCCAAACTGAACCAGATTAACTCAAACTGAACAGATTAATCAAACTAAACCAGATTAATCCAAAACTGAACCAGATTAACCCAAACTGAACCAGATTAACCCAAACTAAACCAGATTAATCCAAACTGAACCAGATTAACCCAAACTGAACCAGATTAATCCAAACTGAACCAGATTAATCCAAACTGAACCAGATTAACCCAAACTAAACCAGATTAATCCAAACTGAACCAGATTAACACAAACTGAACCAGATTAATCCAAACTGAACCAGATTAACCCAAACTAAACCAGATTACCCAAACTAAACAGATTAATCCAAACTGAACCAGATTAACCCAAACTGAACCAGATTAATCCAAACTGAACCAGATTATCCCAAACTAAACCAGATTAATCCAAACTGAACCAGATTAACCCAAACTGAACCAGATTAATCCAAACTGAACCAGATTAACCCAAACTGAACCAGATTAACCCAAACTGAACCAGATTAATCCAAACTGAACCAGATTAATTCAAACTAAACCAGATTAATCCAAACTAAACCAGATTAATCCAATGAACCAGATTAACCCAAAATGAACCAGATTATCCCAAAACTGAACCAGATTAACCAACTAAACCAGATTAATTCAAACTAAACCAGATTAACCCAAACTGAACCAGATTAACCCAAAACTAACCAGATTATCCCAAACTGAACCAGATTAATTTCAAACTAAACCAGATTAACCAAACTGAACCAGATTAATCCAAACTGAACCAGATTAATTCAAACTAAACCAGATTAAAAACTGAACCAGATTAACCCAAACTAAACCAGATATCCCAAACTGAACCAGATTAACCCAAAACGAAACCAGATTAATTCAACTAAACCAGATTAACCCAACTGAACCAGATTAACCCAAACTAAACCAGATTAATCCCAAAACTGAAACCAGATTAACCCAAACTAAACAGATTAATTCAAACTAAACCAGATTAACCCAAACTAAACCACTTTAATCCAAACTAAACCACTT